>NC_134410.1:121861326-122161326 GCF_038048845.1 Mixophyes fleayi | reverse complement strand
GTTATTTATTTAGTACATTCTACAAAATGACAGCTAGAATCTGATTGGTTGCTATAGGCAACATCTCCACTTTTTCAAACCCGCAGTTTAGTAAATATACCCCAAAGACTTGTTACAGCTCACAGATACCAACGCACAATAGAGAGAGAAGAGGCTTTCTATTCACACCCTCCCAAAGCATCTAGGATCAACTACTGGTTAATCTCAGACACTATTACATAGTCACAAAATCTCATATAGACAATATAGTTATATTAGATCATGCCATCTGGTTTACATTGAAAATTAAATTACCTTAATCTACTGTTCCAATAATTGCTGTTTCCCTTCTTGTTTAACTGCATCAGAACCCTTTAAATCCCGTAGGGAATACCAACAATTTTCCTGAGTCAAAGATGCACAAACCTCTTCACTATATCCAATTACAAACCTAATTCTCTAATATAGTAATACGAATATTGACATATCTTCAATCATTAAGGTACACTAACAAAACATTACACATTCTAAATCCCAGGGATAAACAGTTTACTTTAGAAGGTGTCCTGCGCCATCGAAATTTCATTAACCTGCGTAATATATTTCCACACAAGATGTAGAGATTTAGAAGACCTATGTAATGATTCTAAATGATAATTACAAATATAATTTGGCAGCAAACTATAGATATGCAATGGACTGGATTATAAACACAAGTAGATATATATTTCAGGACTGAATGCCTGGTTGTTGAGAAAATTAAGTATCTCACAGCCGCCCTACACGTTAGCCCTACAAAATACCCTGGATCCAATTAAAGAGAATCCTTCAATATATACTACGTACGAACGTAATTACTCTTTAATTCTTCCTTTGATTTCTAACCCAGACTTACAAGAAGGTCAGTCATCTAGAATCTTTAATCATTTTCTAGAGCCGAATATGCTCAAACATGTTCGCTATTACCAACTGCAAACCAAATTTTCTAGCATATCCATATTTACAGATCTTCAATCATTACATTAAACTATTATAAAATAGTGGAAAGGGCGCAATGATAATGATAGAACTAAACAGACAACGGGAAATGTTTATAGCGCTTTTCAGGTGGAAGTGGAAAGACCTCGCGGAGTTCCGACACGGTCTTTTCACTTCCACCTGAAAAGCGCTATAAACATTTCCCGTTGTCTGTTTAGTCCTTTCATTATCATTGCACCCTTCCACTATTTTATAATAGTTTTACTATAGGAGCTGCATATTTTGATGAGCGCTCACCCACTTTTCTGAAATTACATTAAACTAACAACATTTTACACATTCTAACTCCCATGGATAAACCTCGCCAACCTCCCAAATATATTTAAACATAATATATACTGTATAATATTACAGACTTGGGGGCACATTTAACAATTGACGGTATTGCACTATCGTGTAATTAGGTAATGGAAGTCTGCAATTGATATTTATGAAAGCTCCATCGGACTGTTCAATCTCCAAAACCAGTCATTTTCTCTGCACTTCGTTTTTTCTTGCAGTCATCATACAACAGTATGGTGACTGCTCGGGGCCGGCATTTAATAAGTTCCGAAAAAACTAATTTTTCGGAAACTTGTAATGTAAATGTACAGCTGAAGCTGGCGTACATCATCAGAACTGTTACAGAATCTTTTCTTCCTCGGTATGTCCAGCTCTGCTACGGAGAGAAGAGCTGGACAGCGCATGTCCAGGGAGTGATCTTGTGATCCCTCCCTGTCATCTGATCTCATTTCAGACTACAGATGCCGAAACACTAGTCTCGTGTCTGTGCACAGCCTGGAGGTCTCTAGACTGCACATGCGCAGTTGCATCTACAAATGAAAAAAAGAAGAGGAGGAGATGGGAATACAGCGCGTCCGAAGAGGCAGGTAAGTATGATTTTTCTTTTCACAGAAACAGCAGATTATCGGGATTGCTGTTTCTGTGCTCCGGTTTTGATAAATTTGAGAAATGAACCAATACTTATCCGTCCGATAAGGATTGATAACCATTTCTCTATTTCTACGATAAATGATAAATGTGCCCCTTGGACACCACCAATATTGGTATGGCAAAATGTGAAGGAGATCTCAAAAATATTTTAACGGCTGACATAAAAGTGGAGCAGGTAGTGTCTAGTTTGTATATAGAAATTTTACTTAGTATCTTGTGAAAGTATCGAAGAATCTTAATTTTGGTGTAAGATAGGTTCTAATTGTTATAAATGCCGGGCGGCTGAAGCAGGGCTTATTCACGGTTTATGGATCTGTCCCAAAATGCAAGAATTTTGGGAACCCATACATTGCGATATATCATCAAAACGTAATATCAGTTATTTACATGCGAATATATATAACAGACACAAGGGAGACGAAGCAGAGACTGAGTGTGGGAAATAAGACTATTATTAATGATAGCAGGGGCATTAAAAAGACGATTCTATCCCAGTAGATTATACCAGATATTCCTGGGTTAAACACAATAGCAACCGGCTGGTTATCAGTTAGTCCATATGTTACCAAAATGCTTTGCGCACTGGGTGTCAGCCACTAGAATGCTCTGGGCACTGGGTGTCAGCCACTAGAATGCTCTGGGCACTGGGTGTCAGCCACTAGAATGCTCTGGGCACTGGGTGTCAGCCACTAGAATGCTCTGGGCACTGGGTGTCAGTGCCCAGAGCATTCTTGTGGCTGGGTGTCAGCCACTAGAATGCTCTGGGCACTGGGTGTCAGCCACTAGAATGCTCTGGGCACTGGGTGTCAGCCACTACAATGCTCTGGGCACTGGGTGTCAGCCACTACAATGCTCTCTGCGCACTCTAGGTCTGGCACTAGAATGCTCTGTGTATTGAATCAGTCAGATGGTTCTGGTATGTGTCATATTTGATTATAAGTATTTCACAACATTTTTTTCATACATTTCCATGGCTATATAAACCCACATCCACATTAGACCCACAGCTCTAACTAAAATTTCTGTCGCACCCATTTCCTCACTGCGGCGCTGAAATTCTTTCAGAGTTACTGTGAAATATATATTTGTATCTGAGGTTCTGTGACCTTCAGGGTGACACTGAGCTTTTCAGCGATTTTATAGTATCCTCATACTTTACCATAGGTTTATCATCCCACATATAAATAGCTGCAGAGAGTAACAGCCTGTACAGTTCTCAAGCATTCTTCTATTGAAATTGGTTGTGACAGCATGCTGGGACTTATAGTTCTGCAACAGAGGCAGGGGATATCTAAGCTGACTCCCTGTGTTCCGAATATAAACTTTCTTCAATGTTTTGGAGATTAAAAAGTTTTCAGTCCTGCCCAGATGTGTTGAGCTTAATACAGGAAGCTCGACCAGACGGGAGCCTATGAGTGAGAAATGAGGACAGTTTCCAATTGAAATTCTCATTCTATTCTACTCCTAAACCATTTACCAATATCACCTAATTCTATTCCACAAATAAATACGGACATTGAATCTATTCCCGGGCTGAAGCTTTTTAATCAGGGCTGAGGATTATATGCATATGTTACATATCTATGATTACACCACAATCACAATTTAATTGCCAATATCACAGAAGCAGAAACCACTCCACATTTAATTAAAGTATTTTAAAGAGCCTTATGTGATGTATAAAAACTATAATATATGCTAAAATGTAACTACTTCCATACACTGGATGAGAACGGGGGAAAGAGAGGGATATTGAGGGGGAACTTTAATGTGAACTTTCCAAATTTAGGAAATAACTTCTGCCAATAGAACAGCAGTTACTTTGTGGTGCTGGGGCTTAAATGAGCACTAGCTCCAAAATTAAAATGTTCTTCTGTGAACCACTTAGGTTAACGCTGAACAATGTATTTTTATCTGATATTCCATTGCTCTGTTAAAAAGTTACCTTTACCCTCTCCACTCTAACTGAAGCTCCTCCCATAATGGGATCTGCTATAGGTCCAAAACCTGAGAATGCAGTCATCTAACCTGCTGTGACATCACTGGCCCTACCCCTCATGTAACCAATCCACACAATGCAAGTCTGCCTGGATGTCAGTCACTCTGTGTCTGCTCTTTCAGAGAATCTTCTCCCCCTTGACATGGCCGCAGAGGAGTGAGAGAGTATAATAAAAACACTCCAGATAGATTATTATTCAGCTCAATAATACTCAGGGTCTTTATTATAGGGATAAAAGTTCCCTGTGCCATTGTTGTTCAAGAGGAAAAATTTAGATATTGGCACCTACACTGTTTTCTGAAAAAAATGACACAAGAACTAGGTGTTATCTAGGTGAGGGGTTGTGGTCTTCAATCATTCTTCTCCCTCCCCCTTTACAACAGGCCACTGTTCTAATATACAGTCGTCGTCCCCCCCCCTTCCCCAACTGTCTGGCTGTGATATAAGCATAGGACTGTGTACATAGATGTATATTCTGTCTAATTATGCAGATTTGTGCTGCGTATTCCCGCACAGTATTGAACCAGACAGCCGGCTCTTCCATCTGTCATGCCATTAACTCCTTGTACGCCAGATTGCCGTCATACTCATAACACAATACAACGTTCCTGTGACTGGCATCTGATAGCTCTATGTAACATGACAAATTATTCTCAATATTCTTTATGCAATGCTGAATACACGAGACCATTGTCCACATTGGACACATTAGACACAAACAAGCACAGTGCATGTTTATTGAGCCTATGTTTATGTATGGCTGCTCCTACTAACATCAATCAAGGCTGTTCCTAACCTCATACCGCGCCTCAGAAAATTTCCAAATTCCAGTCAAAGAGGGGCGCATCCTACCGAGAGAGTGGGTGACCGCAGCACAGGTGTGATTTCGGGCTGTGGTTTCACATTTGGGGAGATATAAAACTTCGTCGATTGTCGATTCTAGAAATGGCAGATTTTAGATCCTCACGTCGCCCCTGGCCCCAGTCTTCCTCCTACCTTAACGCCTCTTGTTGAGGCAGCCGTGCAGTTGCTTCACTCCTAAAACTTATGGTACATTTAATGTATTTCTCAAACAAGACGTTCACTTTACAAAAACCAGTTTAAAGGGGTAGAGATTTATCAAACCTTCTAAAATGGAAAAGTGCCCTCAGCAACCAATCAGATTCTAGCTCTCATTTCATAGAATGTACAAGATAAATGCTAACTAGAATTTGATTGGTTGCTATGGGCAACACCCCCACTTTTCCTTTTTAGAGGGGTTGATAAATCTACCGCTAAGAGCAGAGAATACATCTGGTGGAATAACGAGGGAGCGCTGCAATATTTATACGATATAAAAATCGCCTCAAATCACTGTCCGCAAGGTGCAATTTGTATGCACAATTTATTTTCTCGAACTCTCAGCTGCTACGTTCTACATGATCTATAATAACGGTGGGACACAACGTAACGCTAGTTAACAGGGAATATAATATTACTGTAAAATGATTCATCAGAAGATAAGTTTAAAAAAAAGCAGAACTGTGCATCTTATCCTTATTAATACATATTATATTGTTATGTGCAGGCAAATGCCACCGTCACCCACATTGCCTTTGACATCCGCTCATCCCAACAGGCCAGCAGCGTCAGGGTATGACTAAGTTTATGTGAAATAATTCTATACTAAATGACTGTAAAATGTTTGCAGCTTACGACGCACGTGGAACCGTCCTAAAATATGTTACAGAACATTTCATTGTATTATTATTGGCTCGGTGAGGTCCACAAACCTCCAGCAACCAAGATATTACAGGCTGATACAAAGTGATATGCGAAGACGCTAATGAACAACCTGTTCCTCTTCAGTTACGCCAGCCAGACGCTGCCAACCTCTCTCCGTGCCAGATTACAAGCTGTCTTGTTCTGGAATTATCAGTGGAATATTTTTTTTTTTACATAATATACACATCTAGTAAATGTATCCTATTGGTACTGAATCCACATAACAGTCTAAACGAAGATTCCCAAGTTCTAGAATAATTGGTCTCAATTCAACACAAGGCGTTAGATTTACTAAACTGCGGGTTTGAAAAAGTGGAGATGTTGCCTATAGCAACCAATCAGATTCTAGCTGTCATTTATTTAGTACATTCTACAAAATGATAACTAGACTCTGATTGGTTGCTATAAGCAACATCTCCACTTTTGCAAACCCACAGTTTAGTAAATATACCCCAAGGAGTTTGTCTCAAGCACACAAACTTCTGGCGTTGTCTCCGGTCACCAGATTTCAGATGAAGATTTGACTCATGGAAATGGTTATAAAAATAAGTAGCAAATACTGGGGTTTACACCCTTTCACTTGTTCTTTAACCGCTTTCAGACTTCCCCACTTTGTACCCAGCACTGAATTTACCACATTGTCCTAGCTGAACGCGGTTCAGGCTTTGTTTGATTGTGTCCCATTGCTTGTTACCAGCTTGTTCTTCTAATCATCCACGATGGGGGATTTATAGCAAAAAATATTTTTCAGTTTGGATTAATTTAACAGTTTAAATCAATTATTCCTTCCCCCTCTTGCATTACCTACCCCAGCTAATATACATTCATCCACATCTCTCCATCTACTCAATGTACACGCTCTCTCCTATTCACTTTCACCACTCCTTACATGTCCTCTTCTCACCCTCGCTTCATTCCAAACATTTCCATTCATCCCATACTGCCAATCCCACCAACCTTATCCACATATCTCCACTACCCTCTCTTCCCTTCTCCTGTGTACCATGGAACACCAGATCTGTTTGTAACGAATAGATCATGAATGGATGTAATTTTATTTCTAAATCCCTCAACCTCCTGTCCATTACAGGAACCTGGCTGACCTCCTCTGACACTACATCCCCTGCAGCTCTCTCCTATGGGGGTCTCTCCCTCAGCCAAACTCCCAGACCCGGAAACAGACAAGGTGGTGGAGTAGGCAGTCTCCTCTCCAAGCTGCACCTTCCAAGTCATACCCTCTGAACCCTCCCTCTGTCTATTTTATCCTCTCCACCTTCATGTTGCTGTCATTTAATCGCCCCCCAGGTCCAGTTTCTCAATTCCTTGACAGCTCTGTCTGGCGCACTTATTTACCAACCTTTGACCTACCTACCCTCATACTAGGCGATTTCAACATTCCCATTGATAATCCCACTGTCTTCTGCCACTAAACTTCTTTCGCTACTTCCTCCTTTGGTCTCTGGCAGTGGACCTCATCTCCCACCCACTGTGATGGGCACTCCCTTGACCTTGTATTCTCGCTACTACTCCATCTCTAGTTTCTCCAATTTCGCCTTCCCACTCTCCGAACACAACCTCCTTTCCTTCAGCCTCACCTTACCTCATGCCCTTCTCCCTGCACCCAAATACACACGAACACAACAACACCTAAGGACTCTTAACCCAATCCACTTCTCATTTTCACCAAAACAACTATTTTCTCCAATGACTGCATTGTCCTGTCCTAATCAGGCTGCCTCTTTCTACAACAAAACACTTACTCAATCCTAGACAACGCAGCTCCAGCTACTACATAAAGTCTCCGTCAATCAAAACCCCAGACATTGCACAACTAACAGACCCGCTACTTGCAAAAGTGCTCCCGCACTGCAGAGCACCACTGAAGGAAATCTCGTTCCTATCCCGATTTCCTACACTATAAATTCATCCTTTCATCTCACAGCGCTGCCCTTTCAATTGCCAAACAAACATTCTTCAAATCTCTACTATCCACCCAGTCTTCTAACCCACGTCGCCTCTTTGCCACCTTCAACTCACTTCTCTGCCCACTGTTAGGAACTCCCAAGCCAGTACAGTGAAACTCGGGGACTACTCTGAAGGCCCGGTGTTCGCTGGAGCCCCTAGTGGTGGGGACAGACTTGGCTGCGGGCCGACCGAGGGTCGAGTAACGTATACTGACTTAAAAGAGCACCCAGGAGTGGAGTGATTGGCGGGCTGTAGTGAAGAGGGAATCCAAGGTCAAAGGTCACTAGCACAGGTACAAAATCCAGGGACAAGCGAAGGGTCAGACACACAGGTAAAAGAAGCAAAATCCGGAATCCAGGCAAAAAGGTCAGGGTCAGAAGCGAAGGTTTAAAGGTCCAGGAACAAGCAAAGGTCAAAACACGGGTAGTCAATCCAAGGTAGCAATAACCAACAGAGAGAACAAGCAGGCAGCAGAACTGAGGACAGAACGCTATAACCGGCAGTGAGGCAGACCTCACTGCCCTAAATACCAAAGGCCACCAATCAGAGCCTAGCTCTGAGTCTCACACAGCCCCTATACTAATTAAATTAATCAGCCCACAGGCTGTGTTAATTTGCGCGCATGCGCCCGGCTACTAGTACCGCCGGGACGCAGCGCCAGATGAGAAGCGTCCGACCGTTGCCTTGGCAACCGCCGGGCAGGAACTGGAAATGACGTCCCGGTCGTCAAGGTGACGGCCGGGATGCCAGAGGGCACAGGGAGCGAGCTGCGGCGGCTGTGAGTACCGCCGAGGCACGTGACACCCACCTGCACTTCCTCCTCCTCATTCCTCCCTCACTGAACATGATTTTGCCACCTATTTCAAAGACCAAATCGACACCATTCAACAAGATATTTTCTCATGCCAAATTCCACTCATTCCACCCACTCTACCCACCTTTACCTACACTCCCCAATCCACCCTCAGTTCACTCTCTCTAGTAATAAGAAGAAGTCTATGCACTCATCTCATCATCTCACCCTAAAAACTGTCCACTCGACCCTATTCCCTCCCAATTTCTCTGCTCCCTCTCCCCCAACTGCATGCCCACCTCTAACAACTCTTCAACCTGTCTCTCTCCACTGGCACATTTCCATCTTCCTTTAAACATGCGCCCATCTCATTCTAAAGGAACCGTCTCTCGACCCAGCCTCTCTCTTCAACTAACGCCCTATTTCTCTCCTCTACCGCCAAATGACTTGAGCGATAAGTGTACAAACGCCTGTCTCACTTTCTCGACTCTCTGCAATCAGACTTCCACTTCCCCCAACATTCTCGCAAAATTCATCAATGATCTACTTACTGCTAAGTCTAAGGGTCATTTCTCCAAACTCATTCTCCTGGACCTCTCTACTGCTCTTGACACTGTTTATCACCCTCTTCTCCTACACACCCTTCACTCCATTGGCCTTCTTTCCTGGTTCACTTACTACCTATCGAACCAGTCATTTAGTGCTTCTACCTCTGGCACATCCTCCACTTCACACCCACTAGCTGGACCCCATATCAAAATTTGGGTGCAGTTCTCACCTCCCAGGCCCCCTTTCGGCTCTCAATAGAGCAGAATCAGGGCCTCTTCTACTAGCACTGATTTTTGGGGACTGTTGCGCAATTAGTCCTGACCGCAGGGACAGTTGGGATGTATATCGTGCTCAATACTGCTCCGCAGTCCAGGGCTGCGTGAATGGTGGGTTGTTCGCACCTACCACAGGGGAGCATGGCAAAGGGGAATGGGCTAAAGCTTGGCATAGGGTGCTTAGTACCGTAACTCTGTTACCATGAGCGGCTGTACTATGAGTGGCGTGATGAGACTATGGTGCATTATGGGGATGTGAAGGTGATTAAGTGGCAAGATTTACATAATAAAAATAATTACATAATGATGCAACTGCTGCAACAATTAAAGCCTGGTAATGAAAGCAGAGGGAACACTGGCTGCATACAAGACTTCGTTCCTGGATTTTATATGAATAAATTTGTGTCCGGTCTAATAAAGCGATAACGTTTTATACATTTGCAGAATTTCTTCCCTGCCCCCGAAGAGCGGCGCTCTGTGCCCCCATAACGCACGCGGTTATTGGAGCGCCATCATTCATCTCCCATGTACAATAACCCTTAATGTAATATAACACCCGGCGCTCTACAGCTGGGATTTAGCAGAAGCCCCGACTGATGCACCAGAATGTCTGACAAATGGAAGACAGATTACTGGGAATAAAGTAAACCCAGACACAATATCACGTTTCAATAGAACAATCCCAGTTGTTTCACAGTAATGAATTTTCCATCTCCGCAAAAGCGATATGGATCATAAAAAAACTATTTATAACCTCAGTTACTAAAGATACTCACTAGTCTATCAGACCCCTCACAGTCCCCAACCCTTTTATTGTGTTAATCCGCACATTAGTGAGGGTGCAGTGTGACCACACGCAAAAAAAAATTATACACGTTCACTTTTTATATGTCTGAAGGAGAGTGTAAGCTCTTTGGACAACAACAGTTGAAATTGCTATTGAAAAAGGAGATGGAGAACCAGAAAGAAGACTGTACCCAAGTTTGAAGCTGTTGAAAGAGTGCACAGTTGTGAGCAGTAATATTTGCCTCCCAGAGTACATCCAAAACACAAGTGTGAGAGAAAATCACTGTCATAAAAAAATCTATTTCTTTCCATTGTGTCGGTGTAAATTCCGGCTTTTTTTTAGCAAGTGCAACACTCTCACCCTGTAGATCCTGTAATCTGCAGCCAGCCGGAAAGAGACGTCAAGAAACCGTATCCCCCTGACCAAGCTGTGACCTCGCCCCGCTCTGTGTTATAAGAGAGCAGTGATGATCTCTGGCTGTATTCACAGACCCCACAGAGGGGCGGAGGACTCGGATACTGAATATCATAGGAAGTGTGTACAGTGCTCACTGCATGCACTTATCCCTCCTGACAGCTTATATAACCTATAGGGCAACATCACAGACGTGTCTGGAGATGGGAGTCCTATCTCTTCAGGGTACGACTAATGGGTTGTGTCTGTCTGTTCCCTGGGCTGCAGGGGACACACGATATATTTATGCTACATTCGCATAATATATATATATATATAATTATTATTATTAATAATATTTATTTATAAGGCGCCACAAGGCATCCGCAGCGCCGTACAGAGACAAACAAAATCACAATACAATGGGAGACAGCACAATACATGTGTGTATATATATATATATATAATATATATATATATATATATATATATATATATATATATATATATATATATATATATATATATATATATACACACACACACATATATATATATATATATATATATATATATATATACACACATATATGTGTATATATATATATATATGTGTATATGTATATATATATATATATATATATATATATATATATATATATATATATATATATATATTTTTTACGTATAGAGTGGAAATCGTTTGTCATTATCAACATTTATCTATGTAGCGCTTTACAATTGGGGACAAACAGTAATAAAACAATACTGGGTAATACATACAGAGAGATAAGAGAACCCTGCTCACAAGCTTACAATCAGGGCCGGAGTAAGACACTGTAGGCCCCTGTGCTAGGGGTACTGTGAGGCCTCCATTTGTCAAGCGACTCCTCAGTCATGATCTTCCCCACCAGTGCCAGCCACCACCCTGCAATGATCTCCCCCCTTTCATAATATAATAGCTCCGCTCCTCCTGTACAACCGCCCACCCCAAGTGCTTACCGCCTATCCCGTCTTTTGTTCACTGTCTGCAGCCTGCGGTCTTCCGTCACTCCCTGTAGTGCTTCCGCAGCGCTGCAGACAGTGCTCCTTACTGAGGAAATCTCTTGAGAGTGAGATTATGACTCAGTCTCACTGTCACAGATTACTGCGCACAGCGGAAGCACTACAGTGACAGCAGGCAGCTAACAGCGTAATATTTGCTGTTAGCTGCCTGCCCTGCTCAACCAGCTGACCGTCGGGGCCAGGGGGAGGGGGGAGACATCCCCGGCCCAATGAATAATAAAGCCGCCAGTGGCGCTACAGCCATAAAGTTAAAAAAAATAGAAAAAAAAGGTAGTTTCAAGGGCCCCCCAGATGCCCGGGGCCCCTGGGCTCTAGCACAGTTAGACCTCAGGTTAATCTGGCCCTATTTACAGTCTATGGAACAATGGTAGTTTGAATGTGGTATAAGTGCTACATGTTGCATTTTGTTCCAGACAGAGTAACTGAGTGCCTGGTGGGCTGTATGATCCAGTCACACAGCAATGTGGGTCAGGGGGTCAGGGGGTTGTTGTCTTGTGCTATCTGTGTAGATTGATTCACAGGAAATTCTTGAGCTCTTGCGAGTCTGAAAGGCTTTTGATAGACATGTAACACATTCAAACGTCAAACACACCGACACTGACAGGGGTGTAGCCAGTATGACACTTGGCGTGTGCAAACAGCATCCAAGCACATTCAACAAACACTGTTGACTTCCTGTTAATTTATGTTGAATCGCAAACCACCCCCCCAATACCTCCATCATCTTCGAGGTCATCAAACCGAATATTGAACTTGCTCAATCAGTTCAAACACAAGCACCCAGGAGCACGGATACCAAACAGCGAGTCCTGACCTAGAACAGTGTACTAGTCACAATGTCCAATCTTCAGTGGGGACTGGCCACCAAGCCAAGCCCTATCAGTGGGTCAAAGGCCAGGATTGCCCCGTTTCACCCCCTGCTGGCCATAAGGGGTTTTGCAATGAGGGGATACAAATGTACAAACCAAAATACAAACTATACCCCATATCTACCTATGTACCTTGTATTGTTTTCCAGCTAACTGGTACCTGTCCTTGACTATCGAATACTTGGCTTCCTGCTTATTTCACATTAACAGAGCTATCACCATAAAGGATAGATGGCATCTCTACCTATAACAAGAACACATCCAGGTAATTTGATACCGTCGGTAACACCAGCGATGCCGGCACAGCAATTGCCTGGAAACTGTGTTATTCCAACGCAGGTTTGTCAAGCAATAGTCATGCATAATAGAACAGATTGGATCCCTGGTGGCCCGAGGAGGCTGAGAGAAACATACAGATATTTTTATATCTGCCTTGTGAGATCACTGTGACTGAGCTCCAGCATGTGCCAACCGTGAGCCCAGGCTTTGAGTCAGGCATTTGGGGGGGGATTTAATATGACAGAGCAAAATCAGAGAGAGACGCTTGTGGCAGCTGTACAAATATGCCGGGCGCACATCAGACTCCGCGACACAATGGCACTTGTGCAAACGTACTGCACCTTCTCCCCGAGACATCCAGGTTTTCCCATCATGTATTAGGCACAGTTACTCAGGAATCACAGCCCAGGAATATCGGTAGCAAATTTTCTGCAGTTATAAAATATATTAATACCACAATTTCTGACTTTTTTCGTCAGATATGATCTGAATCTGGGGCAGCACGGCGGCTCGGTGGTTAGCACTTCTGCCTCACAGCACTGGGATCATGAGTTCAATTCATGACCATGGCCTTATCTGTGTGGAGTTTGTGGGTTTCCTCCGGGTGCTCCGGTTTCCTCCCGCAATCCAAAAACATACTGGTAGGTTAATTGGCTGCTATTAAAATTGACCCTAGTCTGTCTGTCTGTGTATGTTAGGGAATATGTAAGCTCCAATGGGGCAGGGTCTGATGTGAATGAGTTCTCTGTACAGCGCTGCGGAATCAGTGGCGCTATATAAATAAATGGTAGTGGTGATGATGATGATGATGATGATGATGATGATGATGAATATTGCAACAATAGAAAAATATTTTTGGAAGACTATTTTGGGATATTCAGCATGGATAGACAGACAATATTTTACTACTTTCAATTATTCACAAATTATTTCCAATCACTGTTGTCAATCACTGGTTTCTTCTTTTCTGATTGGTTGTGGGGGAATCTTGAGAAGTGCGTGGGGAGAGGGACCTGCGCTATTTTCCAATAAATTTGAGGAGATGTTGCTTACTGCAATTATGTGGTGTATGGGGCTTAATCCACAGTGGATATTGAAGAATTATCAGTGTTCTAGTGGGTGATCAATCAAGAAAAGTATGGTGTGGTGGCCCCCAGACCGAGCACTGCACAGGATCATTTTCAATCACCGCTGTGGGGTCTTAGACAGACAAGTATAGGCAACAGACCTGAGCCATTTAGCCAAGCCGCTGTTCAGCACAACCCTACAGGTCAGCAATGCTATCCTGTATAATGACCCAATAACTGTCCAGAGCATTTAGCCTCTCAATTTTATGCAACGCTCAAAGGTTGTATGTGAAAACAGCGGTATCCGCGGGGGGAACAAAATTTATGATTTTGTGATGGACGAGCTGGGTGGATTAGCGCATTAATACAGTCATGTATGTACCCACATACAAGAAAAAAACATAAAGAAGATTTTGATTTGGGGCCCAATATTATTTAAAGGTTAAAGTGGTGGAGAAGGTGCCTTCGCTGTTCCACGTAAGACGGCAAACCACTTTGTTTTCCAAGCTCTTCGAGAGCCTTTTGATTTGCGCCGATCACGTAACGCTACCTTGCGGGTGCGGATTTTCCGGTAAAGCGCATTTCCATGTAAAATCTAACACACAAATGTGACAACTGTATAATCAGGACTCCACCTGAGATCGGGACAGAGCGCAGCTATGCTGTAATGAAGACTATCCCAATGTCCACTCACTCTCTTGCTTAATTTAAGATATTAATTAACCTAAATCAAGCAGTAATTTATTAGAAAAACTGTATAGTGCAAATGAACGAGTGGGTTGGTCCTACAGTCATAGTAGAATGGTCCTTGTAGAGATCTTTACACATCCCCAGTCTTATCTGCAATTCCACAAAAGTCGGGGCAGATCGATTTTACGGTGGCAGTTCCCAAAATATGTGTCAGCCAGACAAATAGACGGATTTACACACAATGAAAAGCTCTGTAAGTCCGAGTGTTTCACCCTTTCGTAAATAGCCCTTTGGGAGGGTGATAAAACGTCACAATGTTCCGCACAGAGAGACCGCGAGTGCGGTAAACATTCTCGCAGCATGAAAATAATATTCTTTGATGAGAACTCACTCACATCAGTCCCTGCCCCATTGAGGCTTACAGTCTAAATTCCCTAACACACACACACACACACACACACACACAGACTAGGGTCAATTTTGATAGCAGCCAATTAACCTACCAGTATGTTTTTGGAGTGTGGGAGGAAAACGGAGCACCCGGATGAAACCCACGCAAACACGGGGAGAACATACAAACTCCACACAGATAAGGCTATGATGATGATGATGATTGGACTCATGTGACCCATCTATGAAAACCCAACAAAGCCGGCACTATCCACACATATTAATTGTAGCTCAGTATTTGCCAACACTCCACCACCATGTTTTTTTGCAATATGCTGCTCTGTGATGTCATAGACGCCTCTGTGATATCACTGCTAAATTCAGTAACCCCTCCTCCTCCTGCTTGGATAGCATCCCTCCATGTTGTAGTCAGGGGGGTCAGGACATAGCTTACAGATTTAGACAAACCCTTAAAAAATGTATAGGGTTATCATGGAAATTTGATGGTTTACCCTGGCAATCCTGTGATTTGTTTGTTAAGGAATACACAGACACCTGATTGGTTGCTATGGGTTACAGCACCTATTACCTGTGCATTAGTTCTCATAAACTACCTCCGTTATCTCATGTAAAAATGGATGTTTGATGATGGGTTTTAATCTCCCCTGGAAAACATGACAGGGATGCCACAAAAATACACGCCCACCGTATGCCCGTGGGCAAGACTAGAAAAACGATGTGACAAACAGACGATGCCAGCTGTCACACTGATCACTCACTCAGAACGCCCTGCAGGATATCGTGCTGCCTGCTGCCACCCTTCCTGGCAGCTAGAATTGCTTCAGATCACTGGCGCAGGCTCCGCAGACCAATATACCTACATGTATGGGTGAAGCGGGCACCCCCCCCCCCCAAATACCTGTCTGCCCCACACTCGTTACAAAACCCGCTCACGCAGTACACACAGGCGGAACACGTCATGGAAATGTGTGAAGGGACTCGTATAGAAACATTGCTAAACATTAATCACATATGGAAATCTGTCCATTAATTATTCGATGCCTAATGGGGCCAGGTGGTATTGTTTCTGGCACGAGAAACGTGTCAGACTGCTAATTATTCCATATCTGGTGATCGCTGTACAGCTGACTGTAGAATGAACAATCCTATAGGCAATCAGCATATTACACGTTCCTTACCTGCTTAATTGCAAATAGGAACATCTGACATTTCAAAGAAGCGCTACTTGTCCCCATCACCTACACGACAGGGGGGCTAAGGCTGGGTACATATTATAGGTTTTTCACCCAATTATCGGGTCAATCACATGATAAACGACCGTTAGGTCCGATATCGCATTAGTGGTTACGCTCCCACAATCATGTGTTATCGTACCAAAGATCATCGTATTGTCCGATTTGATTTTTAAATTGAACTAAAGATCTCATTCAACGATGGAACAAGGTCCTTCCAATCCTGCAATAGAGTTTACAGAATCACAATCTTTTCAGCCGATGGTTATGACAGATGAAGAGCACAGATCTGACGGTAAATTGTGTTTACTGTGTACACATGAATCGGCTGCTAATCGGGACTTTCAGTCGTTGGTAAAATCATTAACGATATCGCATTGGGAGACATTTTCTGCAGTGTGTACCCAGCATTATTGTGCAGCGTTCCCCTTTGAGGTGGTTCCTAGTGAATGGATACATTGCATACTCATAGTTTAAATGTCTAATGCCTCCCAGCTATGTGGGTGGGTTAAAGGTGTTGTGGCTGTCAGAGCATTAAATGTCAGACTCTTGTGCTTGGGAGAAGCGATTCGGTTCAGGGGATTGATCACTATAAAACTTACATGATCCATACATTCCAACTGTCCTAATCTGAGAACTCTAAACCGCAATCTCTACCACAGGTACCTTGTTTTGCGGGTCGGAAAGCTGGGAGGCATGTCTCATTGGCTGCTCAGTATAGCACCTGGCACTGGTGCAAGCAGCAATGAATGCATGTTTGGAGGGGAGGGAAGGTGTGTTTGGAGGGGAGGGAAGGAGTGGGGTGTCTATGCCCCATCGCGATTTGACCATTGTGGCCTTTTCACAGACAGCCCCCGTTTGAAAGCAATCCAAAGTTGAAAGATATATATGATCCCAGATCCAGTATGAGTTCACGCTCAGTGATGTTCAGGTGTACCTGAGTTGAAAGCAGCAGAGTTCCTCTGCAATGTGTCCGCATTCAGGAGAAATGCTTCAACACAGAGAGATGGAGGCTGGTGCAGTTTCAAAGGTTAAAAGAAAAGAGTCAAAGACAGACCATGTAAGCATGACAATGGGACGGCTGAAGTGTAGAAGAAGCAGAGAGCGAAGACGAGACCACCAAGCGACTGTCAGTTCTTGAGTCAAGGGATGTGCTACAACCTGTCATGTGATCATGTGATTACTAATACCCTGTGTTGTGATGAGCGACGTGCATTGTGATTCTAGTAACTTACTCCAACCATGTGATTTGTGCTAGAGATGAAAAAGATAGGAGACTAAAATAAATCTTGTATCCAATCATAAGATAAGCTGGCATCCATAACTTTGTATCATTTCCCTGCTGCATCTGCGGGGGACACTTGATTGCTAATTTTGATCTACATGATCTTGGAGGTGGGAGAGACTGAGATACACCTGGGGGGCTGACCCAAGAGTACAGCAAGGTAGGAGTTAATCATTACACACTTCCAGCACCCACATGAGCAAGTGTTGGTTACACTGGTGTAGCCAACAAAATGGCTGCCCACTGTGTCTTGGGGACAGATTTAACTTTGGTGTGAATGTTTTATATGAGCGAGCTAGTAATAGGCACACACATACAGGTAATTCCTAGTTCTCCAAACTCTTGAAAAGGAAACCTGGCAACAAAATGAGCCATGACACTTTCATGGACCACTCAGCCACATCCCTGATCCACCAACCATGACTCCATTTTACCTAGGACACCAAAGCCTCCCGCTTCTGGTCACAGTACATCTGAAAAGTGTGATTGCTTCACAAAATGAATAAATCGATGTACAACTGGCCGGTGAGAGAATCATTGATAATTGGGATAAGGCTGAGGAATTTTTTTCTACACATCACCAGTGTATTAAAAAAGGACACTATCTAATAAAACTAATTTTAAAAAAAAAATGACACTACATTACTAGGCTACATTTGGATATAAAAATATTGGGTTCCGCCAGGGTTTGGGAACGTTCACATTTATGTTACCCTTAGCTAATGTATTAATTTGTATATTATATTTTGTAACCCTTTAATAAAAATATATTGTGTGAATTATAACAAATCCTAAAAAAATAAAAAAAGACAAATCTGTTCATTTTGGAAGTATTGGATTAGTGACTCTTGAACATCAGATATTGATCCGATCCCATATCGTCATTGTATACGGACCATCCGTCATAGCGTTTAGGACAGGTCTGCGCTGACAACACAGACCCTAAATGCAGCCATTTCACATTAAGAATATATATTCTCACCATGTCAGGACTGACCAGTATACTAAGCACCGTGTTGTATGGAAGATTTATCTATCCAGTTGTCTCTCTTAAGATTATAAATGGATGTTGCATCCCTCGAGCGAGAGATTGGATTTTTCACCATTGTTTTATTATAGCGCGGATGATAAATAATCTGTGCATTGTATAATGACCACGATACTATGTGCGATAATGGCGTTAAATACCACTGTATGGACTTCTCAACTCACATTAACCTGCAGCACTATCAAGTATCATTATTCTGGTTTAACTCTGGTAACTAAAAGAGAACGGAATGGGTCTGTACACTTCATCATCATCATTTATTTATATAGCGCCAACATATTCCGTAGCAATTTACAGTTGGGAACAAACACGGTAATAAAACAATTCTGTGTAATACAGATAGAGGTAAGAGGGCCTTGCTTACAATCTATACACTTACATTTCTACAGCTGTATTCGTAAGATATGTGCAACCTTAAATAGATCCAATCATCAGCTATTTATATAGCGCCACTAATTCTGTAGCGCTGTACAGAGAACTCACTCACATCAGTCCCTGCCCCATTGGAGCTTACAGTCTAACTCCCCTAACACACACAGACAGAGACTAAGGTCAATTTGATAGCAGCCAATTAACCTACCAGTATGTTTTTGGAGTGTCGGAGGAAATCAGAGCACCCGGAGGAAACCCACACAAACACAGGGAGAACATACAAACTCCACACAGATAAGGCCATGGTTGGGAATCGAACTCATGATCCCAGTGCTGTGAGGCAGAGGTGTTGACCACTGAGCCACCATGCCATTAGAGAAGAAAATGGTGCTTATCATATGAAACAAAATATTTCCCTACTATATATAAATATAATTGTAGTCCATCAATATAAACAACATTTGCAAAAGAGCCTCATAAAACGTCTGTTTTTTTTCTCACACATTGAAATTTTAGGATTGTGTATTTAAGTCGGTATTTCTGGTAATAAAGTATCAGCTGTTTTACTTCTCTATTTGTCCTGAAATATCTCAAAGCAGATAATGTTTTAAAGGGACACTTCACTTTATTAAGTACACGGAAAATGAAATTTCTCTCAAGTAATTTAAACATAATGGGTGTATTTTGAATGATCACTAAATTTTACACACATAGGTCCTGATCCATCCAGTCACGCATCTCCCGATTTTGAGCGTATTGTACGTAAAATTACTCTGCGCATGCCCAGAATCGTCAGAAAGGTCCGTGACCACGCCTCTCTTCTGTGCGCCTGCGAGCGCAAAGGACACTTACCACAGTGCATGATGTCGGGGAAGGGTCAGTTTACAGTAGCGGTGCGTCAAACTCAAGCGCAACAAGTCACGTCTGAATACAGCTCTGTGCGTCTGAAAGTTACTTGTTTTTTGGCCGTATCCCTTGCTCCAGCTACAGGTCCTGATCAGCAGTGATGACAGTCTCGTTTGCATGCTATAACATGTGTTTGCAATCATAAGCAACTGAAAAATTATTTTGTTTGCTTTTTAGCATTTCATACAAATTTTTGGAGAGATCATATGAAGAAGATTTAACATCAACAGGAAGATTATTACAACATAAGAGAACTAACATCGGAATCACATTCAAACTTCACCACGTCTGAACTGTGAGAAAACAAAAAAAGACACTTTATGAGGCTCATTCGCAAATGTTGTTTATATTGACGGAATATAATTATATTTATACATAGTAGGGAAATATTTTGTTTCATATCATAAGCGTAATTTTTCTGCTATAATTGTACTGATGTGTTTATATATCTCTGTGTGGATGAGATCTTTTGGGATGAAGGCTGCACGTGATTTATTTGTGCCACATTCCCTAAAATCGTTTTTTCGTAGTAAGCCGTATATATACGTCCGGCGCAAAGATCATCGTCAATGTAGAAACTGGCACCAGGATGCTACAAGTGCCACTTAACACAAGTATAATATACGCTCAACTCAAAATACGCATGTGTGAGTCACAATTTTATGTAGAGCAAATTGCCTCTAATTACCTGACGCCGCCTCAATTGAGCTGCCACTTTAATCAGCGTAGACACCGTTATTTTATAATGGTTCCGGGGACACTTTCTCCCGAGCCCAGGCGACACGCGATTCGGTGTCGTGGACACTGGAACGCTCACTATAATCCTCATCATCACTTCATGTATCCTCTGCTTGATCATAACATATCTTTTACTTGCATTTTACATACTCTTCTTCAATAAACATCACCTTATGAAGGCCGGAGAAGGATCGATGGCAGGAATGCAATGTAACAGCAGAAAAACTAATTATATTGTGCAGTTGGTCAATACTTAAAGATAGGAATGTTTTCAAGGACAAAACAAATGCAAGGTCGAATTTCTAAAACCTGGGAACTACGGACAGTTGGCAACTGTGCATCAGGGAACGTGGGATTGTTTTGTATTATATATAAATATGTTTATTTATAAATAGAGGAGGCTATAACACTTGATATTGTGTTTGACATTACCATATGTATTACACTCCCCAATCATCATCTATTTATTTATATAGCGCCACTAATTCCGCAGCGCTGTACAGAGAACTGACTCACATCAGTCCCTGCCCCATTGGAGCTTACAGTCTAAATCCCCTAATATACACACAGTAGATTGTTTGGCTGCTATTAAATTGACCTTAGTCTGTGTCTATGTTTTAGGAGTCTGGGAGGAAACCGGAGCACCCGGAGGAAACCCACGCAAACACAGGGAGAACATACAAACTCCTCACAGATAAGGTCATGGTCGTGAATCGAACTCATGACCCCAGTTCTGTGAGGCAGAAGTGCTAAGCACTGAGCCACCGTGCTGCCCCCAATGCTACAATGCCGAGCCATCCTTTCTACTAGAAGAGACACTGCTGAATCTGTCCCCTCTCTCTCAGTAGGGTCATTACACCCTATGGACAGCACCGGGATAAGCACTGCTGGTGTAATTGGCTGCTGCAGGCGTTGGGCGATACCGATATAATACGCAGCACTGGCGGTATAATATGAAGTCAATATTATTACTATAGGGGGGCCCTGCTGGTATAATTCATCGGATATGGGATACATTAGATGTAATATGGGCAGCGCTGGGATAATATATGGACACATAATTAATGTTTGTGTGGGGGGTATGTTGGGGGCTCTGTGGATATCGTTGGCAAATATCCCAAATCTCCTAACCTGACCAGGGGTCCAGCTTGGTCTTAATCTGGCTCTGGTCACTGACGTTATTGGGGAGCGAGAGGAAGGGGGGGGGGGGGGACAGATGAAAACATTTACAGACTCAGTCATCTCTGGAACAGTGACTGCTATCGTATATCGTTCATTATTCAATCAGGAACTGTGTATTTAGGGTGACAGGTTCTCAAACCCAATGTCCTATTAATGAATAATATAACCAACGACAGCTGTGATTGCAGTTTTCATGCAGAGAGCCGTATACTGGGGTCACTGCTGAGGACAAATAGAACACGCAGTCATTATATCATTGTGATCAGGTGCTTGGCGATAAGCACATATATTATCCTGTGTGATGGGAAAAGGATGACCCCCGCAGTCACTGAGTGATCCTGATGCTCCGTGGCAGCCGCACACAGAGCGGCTCTGTTAATAGGAATTCTCTGTAATATAACTAAATCCAGGTCCCTGGGGACACCGGACTGTAATACACAGACCGGCTGAACTGGCCCCTAGGAGGGAGGCTGAGGAAGAGAAGTCTGTTCTCACGCTATCTGATCCAGGGATGGGGAGAGAACCTGCGTCCACACCGCCTGGGACCGCGGTGATAGAAGGAGCCGGAGTACTGAACATGGAACATTAGGAAACTATAAGAATCCCAGTAATATTATTACTAGTAACTAGAAATAAACGTGTCACAATGTAGCCCGTTAGCTACATTAATCCGGACATGTAATCCAAACGGTGACAAATTAAGATTCTTCTTTCTTAATAACGATATCCTTATTGCCGCTACGGCATTATAACTCATTATATTAAACACAGAACAGTTATTTATTATATTACCGCAGCTCTTTACAGAGAACATATAATCATTCACATCAGTCCCTGCCCCACGGACACACGTGTGTGGGTACGTTAGAATATGTCTTTGGTGCGTGGAAGGAAACCCACACAAACACGGGGAGAACATACAAACTCCACACAGATAGATTTCTGATCGGAATCGAACCCATGACCCCAGCAAGGTGAATGGTATTAGTGTTACGTATCGAGTACGGAGGTAGATGACTTAAAGACAATCAGGTTCAAGCGATCACGTTCTAGAATGTACTAGATAAACAATAGCTAGAATCTGATTGGTTGCTATGGGCAAAACCTCCACTTTTCCTTTTCCAGAAGGTTTGATACATCTACCCCCCAAAGAGGTTGTCAAGTTGTTTTAAGTTTGTATTTAATGTTGTTATAGGCATATTAAATGACTAAGTATGTTATTACACCCTTAATAAAAATGTTAAAGTAAAAAAAATAAAAATACTATGTGATCAATTTACAAAAGGCATAAGGTGTAATTAAAGAGTAATTCCTTATTTATATTTATATTGAACATTTTGGAAAATAACCCTTTGCTGTCATTTATCAGTAATATAAGGTCCCTCCCCCGGATACCCACTCCTCTGGGCTGTTGATGCTATCAAGCCCCCACAACCAAAGGTCTGATATGCGGATAGGCTATAAGTCCCATTCCAGGGTAGACACGTTCCCCACCACGTGGATTAGGAATCCCAGGGGAAGGTAACCCATAATTAAGGCAAGTAGGGACTAAGCGATATATCTAAATGAAGGGGAGACTCTGACTCCTAAAGAATGGTCAAAAGTTAGATCTAATTTAGCGGTCATCAATTTCAGTTAGAATAAAGGAAAATTCCTTCATACTTTACTACAGATGGTATTTAGTCCCCTCCCGTCTGCATACTATATTTTCTAATTCCACAGATCGATGTTGGAGAGGATGTGCATTACGTGGCTGCACGTTTGGTGGAGTTGTCCTAAAATACAACCTTATTGGCATCAAATTCATACCCTTGTTGATTCTGTAACTCAGATATATCAGCTTTTCTTAGGGATACCCCAGTAAATTTCCAAAACACATCATCTCTCTGGACAAGTGATTATGAAGCCGGAACCTCCACAAACAACCGTTTGACATCCTCTTGTTGCTGTATAATAACTTCAGATTTGGTGACTTATACCTCACCCCTCCAGGTATACATTACCTACATACCCTTCTGCATTCCTGAATATCACTGCATTCATCTCTCAACATTACTTTATCATTCCAAATATAAAATCCCACATCTCCCTGTCATTCCTCCCTTACCCTTTTCTATCCCCGTTTGTCTCCCTTAAAATACATGTCTATGTAGTAACATACATACTTTCTTGTAACAAATCAGAGCTCCCGTCAATGTATATTTCCTTCTTTATTGTCAATTCACTCTGTCAATAACTTATATTGTATGGTATGTATTATATATATTGACTTGTAAAAATTAATGGAAAAAATAAAAAAAATAAATGATATCTAACAAGTAGTGATCCTATAAGACATGGGATGATGTGCTACTATCCTGATTTAACAATATCAGAACCGGACCTCCGTTCTGGAGTCTGCTGGGAACCTTAAGTTTTGGGGTCCAACCCGAATTTACCCAAGCACTGTGCCCCCCCTACAGATTGCACACTACTGCTCACATAGCAGTCAGCTCTTTAAATAATTGGGGGTGCTCACGTTACACCCCTCATATGATGTATGTACTGTTTTCCCTACTGTACTGCGCTACAGAGCACTGTGGCACCATACAAATCTACAATACTAAAGTTACCTATATTGGTCATGGTCTCACGCAGGGCCTTCGGCACCTGTCACCTGAGAGGATAGTGGCAGTACAAGATATCAGACTAACAATTAATAAACACCACATGTAAGGGTACTTGGGCAGGTAGGACACTGTAGACAGTGGATACCTAATTTATCACAACTTGCAGCACCACTGTACAATCTAATTTAAGATTACAATTTTAGAACCATTGCCCCATACATCAGAAACTAGATTATTTTTTCAAATGTTTGTGCTCCAGCATTAAGCATTTGACCAGGACTGTTTATTGTATGTTGATGAACAAACATGACCAGTAATTGATTTGACTGACAGCTGTCATATACAAACAGAGACAGTTGCAATACTTGAGGTATGTGTTTGGAGTGGTAAATGATTTTGGAGAAATATGGACTTTTTAATATAAACTGGTGCTCGAATTGCGCATCTTGAAGAGGTTAAAGAACTATTGACCACTACACAATTACCTTCACAAATAGCTGTCATTAAATGTCAAGCACACATGACAGGGCGTGATGAAATTACCAAGGTAATTACAGAGTAGATATAGCAGCAAAAGCTGCTGCACAAAGGCACATTGTCAAAACCCAAGTTTACAAGATACAAAATGTTTTGATTGCCTGATTTACATTCATTAATAGAAATGCAAAAGCTTTGTAATCCACAGGAAAAGTCCAAAAGGGAAGATGTATGATGCTCACAATATGAGCAAGGCATGTGGTGCAGCTCTGAAGGTAAGACTGTCCACCCCAAACTCTCTTACCAGCATTGGCACAGACGTCTCATGGATTGACCCATGCAGGTAAGATGGCCATTAGTCTGATTCAGACTTACTGGTTTGCACCTGGGTTCACCTCAGTAGCAGCCAGATAATGTGCCTTGTGTATTGTCTGCTTAGAACAATGCAGGCAGGCCCGCCAAAATATTACCTTCACACCTTTCCCCGAACTGAAGGACCTTTCCGAACTTTACAAATAGACTGTCATTCAACTACCAAAAGGTTAGGATGTTTTGGTAGGTGTAGATTTCTGTTCAGCATGCGTAGAAGACTATGCAGTGTACCTGCATCAATAAATAGGAAAAAGACTTGTACAAGAATTTGTATCTAGATATGGTATACCGTATGTAGTATTTTCACATCACAGTACTAATATTTAAGGAAATGTGTGAACTATTTGGAATTAAGTTGTTTTTTTATGAGCCACAATAAAAAAAGGTATAATGGAACAATTAAGAACAAACTTTCAAAGATATGCAAATAAACTAGTTTGATGATGATGATGATGATGATAAACTAGTTTGCCATGGCCAGAAGAAGTATCACAACATTCCATTAGAACTACCCCCAGAGGGCCCTTAAACACCCCCCCCCCCTATGAAATCTGATTTGTGAAAAGATATAACATTGTGACTGCACCTGCAGATGAACCGAGCAAAACAAATGATCTAACAGTCAACTACTGGACTTCACTCAGCAACCGGCTACAGACTTTGACAGGGAAACAGTCATGTGGACTGTGCCTGGCACACTCTACAGCCTGGTGGTGGGGTAATGATCGGGAATTTCCTGAGATCGGCCTCATTGACAAGACGGCGGGAAGGACCTTATCAGGTATTACTGACGAGTTCAACGTGGATACATGCTACTCATTGAAAGACAATAACACCTCCTAAAAACAGCTCAACCGGACGACATTCTTCAATGTACCGACATCCCGCTTCACCAATAAAAGCATCTAGTGAGGGGTTCTTACAGCTACATCCTCAGCTCCTTGCCAATGCGCTCAAGCAACAAGTAGGTGGTTCTTACAGTCATAATAATACTGTGCCACTTACCTACACAGTGACTCTGATATATCTGGTCCAAGACCTAAGGAGGAGCACTGTGAAGAAAAAAGCTCTTCAGTAGGTTTTTAAACAAATAGCAGCCTCAAAAGATGGACGGAGATATCACATAAAATGGTTTTGTTTGGCTGTTAAAAACAATGACATATTGATTTAAAAGTCAGACAATGTACTGATTCCTGAACATGGGCGCACATCCGATTATACCAGTTGTGGGACATATCCAGGCAATAATACACAATATATTATGGCATATATGGTATGATCTATACTAGGTTTAGTGGCCTTGCCCTCCGATAGACAGTGGGTGTTACCACATGTGGTCACTTTTTTTATTAGAGCCACTAGAAAATAAACTCCCAGGACTACTCCCTGGGATTATAACTTAAGCCCAGAAGATTTGACCTATTTGTAACGTAGAAATAAATGCACACAAAGGAAGTCAGAAACTGCTTTTAGATACTCAGACGGAGAAAGAACTGCAGGTACTTTATTTTTATTATCTACCATATACCTGGTACAGATATGATCAATGTGATGGATGATACGGTTGGTGAATTAGTATTAGCAATTAATCAAAAGTAGCATGGAAGAATAGGCTGGCAATGGACCAAGGTTTGACAACGGTACTTGTGCGGTTGTAGATCAAGAATGTTGTACCTATATTAAGGATAATGAACAAGAAATACATTGTCGCTACAAGATAAATCATGAAACTTGTGGAATGAAGCATGGGACCATATGGATGGTTGGTAAAAGGGTTATCTTGAATGATATCAGGATTTGCTGCTATTTACTTCAGTTTTCTTAACATTATGTTTAGCTGTTAAAAAAACCACATTCCAGGAAAAATTAATCAAGCATTGGAATCAATGTAGTTATAATGAACGGTATTGATGAAGTAGACCCATACACTTATGAGGTAATGAAGAAGAGAGGACGCACCGAGACTTAGGGCTAGATTTACTAAACTGCAAGTTTGGAGAAGATGTTGCCTATAGCAACCAAGCAGATTCTGTCATTTTGTAGAATGTACCAAATTAATGAAAGCTAGAATCTGATTGGTTGCTATAGGCAACATCTCCACTTTTTCAAACCCACAGTTTACTAAATATACCCCTTAGACTCAAAGGAGGTTTAGGAGATTAGTGACAATCGGAATATAGCGATAATTGGACATCCATATTATAATTAAGATATAAATTGCACCTGTGGCAATTCCACATTATTAGGGTCACCTAATGTCCGATACGGGGCGTATTTGCTTTTATCCTACCATAATTGCAACTTTTCTTTTTCCTCTGTGGTATGTATCCTACAACCTCCTTAGAGATTTTGACACATGATCTGTGCTTAAATGTAGTATGTGTTGCTGAGGGGCCACAGAGAGAGGATTAACATGACTGATCAATGGACCTTGGAAGTTGAATGACTGAGATTAGTTATGTCTATAAAGAGTTAAATAGTTATTGCTCACATTTGCCCATGGCTTTTAGGCTTTTTACATTTGATCTTGCTGATATATATCGTATTTTAAAGAGTGTGTCTTTAAGTAACATTTTCTAACTGAGGCACCATATCCTGTATTGAACAGTTTTGTAACATCTGCTTTGTGCCAAAAAATATTTGTAACAAACTCTGTCACTCAATCTACAGGAGTAACAGGACTATAAAAGATTTGAATTGTTTCCAGCTTGGCTTCTATACTTGGTCATTGCACAATCTGTACAGCACTTACCTAAATAAAAAGCTTCTTGAAATGACATCGATTTCTGAATTATTCCATAACAATATATACAAATAAATGCAGCTTTCAATATAGAAAAACATTAAATCATTCCCCATTGCTATTGATTTAGGGCTGAACAGATATGCAAGAAAATGCAGCCTTATAGATTCATAAGGGACCGGTGACATAAGTGAGGCACCTTTTGCCTCGTGCCTCAGTAATGACACTAAGGGGTATATTTACTAAACTGCAGGTTTGAAAAAGTGGAGATGTTGCCTATGGCAACCAATCAGATTATATTTAAACATTTATTTAGTATATTCTACAACATGACAGCTAGGATCTGGTTGCTATCGGCAACATCTCCACCTTTTCAAACCCACAGTTTAGTAAATATACCCTTAAAAATTGAGAGGGTCCACCCTGAAAACTGTTGCCCGCGCTGCATGCATTTAGCAAGACATGGCGCATGTAGGATTGCACTGAAGACATGGCACATGCAGGACTGCACTGAAGACATGGCACATGCAGGACTGCACTGAAGACATGGCACATGCAGGACTGCACTGAAGACATGGCACATGTAGGACTGCACTGAAGACATGACACATGTAGGACTGCACTGAAGACATGGCACATGTAGGACTGCACTGAAGACATGACACATGTAGGACTGCACTGAAGACATGGCACATGTAGGACTGCACTGAAGACATGGCACATGTAGGACTGCACTGAAGACATGACACATGTAGGACTGCACTGAAGACATGGCACATGTAGCATTGCACTGAAGACATGGCACATGTAGGACTGCACTGAAGACATGATGGCACATGTAGGACTGCACTGAAGACATGGCACATGTAGCATTGCACTGAAGACATGGCACATGTAGCATTGCACTGAAGACATGGCACATGTAGCATTGCACTGAAGACATGGCACATGTAGGACTGCACTGAAGACATGACACATGTAGGACTGCACTGAAGACATGGCACATGCAGGACTGCACTGAAGACATGGCACATGCAGGACTGCACTGAAGACATGGCACATGCAGGACTGCACTGAAGACATGGCACATGTAGCATTGCACTGAAGACATGGCACATGTAGCATTGCACTGAAGACATGACACATGTAGGACTGCACTGAAGACATGGCACATGTAGCATTGCACTGAAGACATGAATGCACATGTAGGATTCTCCCACTCTGCCCAGCCCATGCTGGTAGTGGGAGGATTGCAGACACATCCTCTGCCCATACATGGCAGAGACTTCCTGGGACTATGTGTGTGTGAGAGCCTGGCTCCCTCCCTCCTGCAGCAATCAATGAGAGAGCAGAGTGTCTGTAGGATCACTCACAACCTGGACTCCGGGCTGAGCCAGGAGCCAGCGGGACTCTCAGCTCTGCCATAGTGGCTGCTACCCCACCACCCGGGCTGGCCGAATGTGGCCCCCAATCCCTGCCCTGATCAAGGATGGGCACAGCTGTCTCCAAGAAGAAGGCGCTGAGGAACGACACCATCTCCCATGTAGCAGCTAAAGTTCGGTGAGTACATGATGGCACACCTGTTTGTAGATGGCACAGAGCAAGGTTTGGCACCAGATAGCATTTTAAAGGCTTTGTCCTTGTGCGACCAGTGGACATTAGATTGCAAGCTCTTTGGTACAGCCTCTTATAATGTAATGAATAGCTATGATGAGATCATATACATTGCTGTGTAGAAAGTAACATTATATATTGCATTTTGCAGTCACCCGGCAACAGCCACCCATGCACTGTATATGCCACTATCTCTCCGTATCACTTGCAGAAACACCTGACTGCTCCATTAGGCCCCGGATATATTATATAATTCAGATGCTGCATATATGAATGACATATACTAAGTCCCTGCTGGGGACAGACAGTACATAGGTCTTTGTTAGGTAGCAACACCATCAACCCTACCTCCCAAAGCTTCCCCCCACTTACAGATCCCAGCACCTAGAGACCACTTGATCCTTCTAAATACCTCTGGCTGCTAACGGACCCTATAACATTAACCCTGTGCACCCCAGCTGCATTGAAAGCCACTCTCATCCTCAGATGATCCCAGCTCCCAGACAGTGTGGATGGTAAAGGAGTTTTGCACACTGGGGATGATTAGCAGCCTGGTGAAGACAGAGGAGCTGAAATAGTTAACTGCTTAATTATAGTGTGAACTCCTGATACATCACACTGGGGATCAGCGATTCTATGGTGACATTAACAAACACACTGCACAGATTACACACAATTGTTTCACAGCTGCAGTGCCTACTAGCTGTACAACAATATCCAGATTGTGTCTCAGATCTGCCACTAATGCTTGCAATATACACTTAAATTTCAACCCTGTGCATATCAAATCATTGTTATACCACGTTTAATGCTAACACAATGGATGTATATAGGATATCTCCTCTGGTTGTGCATTACATCTTATGTGATTAGACTATAGTCCCAAGGTCATGTTAAAGGGCTGTAGTGTTAGGAGTTTGCAATGTGCAGATCTTGTGTATCCTGGCTGGGTCCCACCAATTCCTTATCATATTTGTAAGAAGTCATTTAGAATAACCTCAGTGTCTGAGCTGACAAACTAGTACACTGTACTCTGTAACAGAGTAGATACATCAGGGTTAACGATTGGGCGGAGAGGGGCAGTCAGGGGTGATGAGATTTTGAGGGTTGCAGATGTGATCTTGCAGATGTGTAAAAATGACAGATCAATAATTCAGATTTCTATGTAAAATGTTAGTTACATGGTCCCGATGAACAGAAATATAACTGCACATGTTTGAGGAGTTTAATCGGGTGTAAATCGAGGTAAAGACGACTCAGTCTTGTTCCAGCTTTGAGACACTTTGGATTTTGAGAGATCTTTTACTTTGGTTAAAAATGAAGACAATGTGTAATGGTTTCATCCTGCTGTAGAGACTTTTACAAAAACACTAAAGTGTCTCAGGTCATTTGGAGAATTCATACATCACATATGTAGATATCACCTTAACTATTCAGCAATCTGCACTTTACTGACAGTCAGTAAATTGAAATTCAGCTTTCATCGTTAGTAAGAATTTCACTATAGTACATATATGAATCGAAAGCAATGATTGTAAGACTTTGCTGGCTAGTAAACTCTTCTAAATATCCCCTATTTGTATTGTTACTTTGGGTGTAATAGCAGCGTGTTCGTAAAAAATAACACTGTCAGTAAACAAATTATATCTACTGCAATATAATATATGTCATTGATTGATATGATACAGTAGCATAAGCCTGATTATTGCACTCACTGTGCATTACTAAATCGAATCATTTTAGTTCAATACTATTTCCTTTTGAGAGCCAGTAATTGCATATAATATATATCTTCAAGTATAACGGTCAATATGATAATTTCATGGTATTGATGGATGAAATATATATTCAGAGGGAATTTAAAGACGGCAATAGAGGATTATATTTTGTACAATTCACAAAAGGCTGGATATTATACGGTCAAAACATTGACTAAGCATTTAAAAGCCATCGCCTGCTATCATATAATTCAGTTCTATGCGTTTCTTTACACACGTAAATTTGCAGCTCACTTTATATATGCTGGAGATGTATAGATATTAATCAGTGAAATTGGAGTCTTGTAAAGTGACCTTGACGGGCAGTCTATTGAGAAAAGACCAAAAAAAAGCTGAATTTCAGCAATATCGAGTGTGTCAGTAGGCTGGATACAGTTGTCCAGCCGAAAAGAATTAGAGGTGACAATGTTGTATTCTTACGGTTGTGTTTTATTAGGAGAGGCTGAATCATGGGGGGTTTACAAAACATTATAGAAGAGACTTTGGGCAGAGTAATATCTGCAACATGACCAGTGACAGAAGACATCTATTAGGAGAAAGTGATCGGGGGGAGAGAGCGATACGAGGTAGTGTACTTTGTGCTCTTACTTGCATAATTCTATATGTGAGGGATACATAATCCTGAGATGTAGTGACCTACCCTAATGCATCTCTTGTATGACAGGGGACGTGTAAACAGTTATTGGTTATGGTGAGATAAGGAAGATTTGTGCATTAGATGGAAATGTCCTGTTTGATAGTACGACAGCTGTGATCTGTAAGAAGGTGATCGGTACATATCACAGCTTCTCAGCAGAAGTGGTAGGAAACATCCTTGGTCAAACGTGTTTATGGAGATTGTGTTGATTGCACAAATACAACTTATATTTAAGTAGTGTGAAAGTACAAACAGGCCGACTGTGGTGATTTTAGGCCAATTATTTGTTTTTCCATTTAGAAAGGGACAGTGAACTGTCAGGGGATTATATATGGATACAAGTTACTGTGCCGTAGAAAATCATTCATTAAAAATGTTTTGCGTTAAAGAATACTGAATATAATTTAAATATATGAGGCTATAACTCTATTGGGGATTAAAGATGGAAAGGAAAATGTGATTGATCAACATATTTCAATTGTGGCTCCATCACTGTAATCCACCACTTTATAGACTATAAACAGGGGAAGAATTTGTTACTTTAATCACCTATTCTGTAGAACAGACAATCACATTACAACATCCCTCACGTCACACGTATGTGCCGGGTGTCTTAGCTGTTACACAGCCTTGTGACACCATCTGGGAATACGGCAATAAAGGAGTGAGCCACATCCAGAGGGCCAGGCCGTGCCACTGGAGAGGACCTGCCTGAGGCTCCAGGTCTGTGGATTACACCGCAGGGTTCAAGGAGGGGATTACAGAGATCTGACAGATCCACTGGGAACAGAGAGTGGTTTAACCACTCGCTTGCCTGACGTAGGCACAAAGCAGTGACTAACCACCTTTATTGCACCTGGGCTATTGAGGGAATATATTTCTCTCTCCTAGAGCTGCTGTACGGACAAGGAAAAGTGGAGGTGTTGCCCACAGCAACCAATCAGATTCTAGCTATCATTTACTTAATACATTCTAGAAAATGAGAGCTAGACTCTGATTGGTTGCTATGGGCAACACCTCCACTTTTCAGTTTAGAAGCTTTAGTAAATCTACCCGACCCAGGACTTTATATGAGCATCACCCCAACAAAGAACCACACCCTTATCTGTACATCCTCAAAGACGGATTTGTCCAACTATTCTGCAGTCCTGAAGTGGCTCCTCTCCCTCCCCTTCCATAATCTATCACAACCATTTGTAGAATTGTACACTATAAAACACACACATTTTCCCACGCAAATCCTCATTAGCTCTGAAATGCAGGTAGAAGCAGTAGCTTATTAATCATCATCATTCATATTCTCAAAGTACGCTGCGAGAAGCCATCTTTCTTGTTATTGTACTAGAATGCCTCCTGAATCTGTCACATTCTTCTCATTTGCATAGAATGCCACTGGCAGGGAGGAGCTATAATGTGATAAATTATCAATGGGGAGGGGCTATTTACTGGACACCATTTGTAACCTATCATCATATGCGGTCAGGGGGTAAAAACAAAAAAAAATAATTAATTAAAAAGATAAGAAAAAGACTGACAGACGTGTTTGGCACGATCTGAACTTGTGCTATTCATGGGACTAGTCTCGGTCTGTATCTGTAATCAAGTGTATTATTTTCCCAAGGAACATTCAACATTATTATTGTACAGTGTAATTAGTAGTGATAATTTCTTCTCTGGGGAATCCTAGATTAGCTGGCGGACAGCATTCCAGCCTCCGTATTCTGTAGAGACAGGAGAGAACCTTAGCAATGTAATGTGTGCAGTATGTTAAAGCATTTAACAGTCCTAAAACTCCACTGCCATTACATCATAGGCATGCTGCTATTTAAAGTATACAACCAGGACGTGACCTCTGAGCTAACTACAATGGGGTCAGTATGGCTATAAACATACTGCTACAATTCCTGCTGGACCCAATATATACTGCTAGCTAACTTAAGAAACAACATGTGCATCTGGCTTCCAACACCGCACATGGCAGTTATTCCTTTAAATATAAATTGTAACCCCCCCCTCCGTATGTTGGAAGGTGTACAATGACAGCGTTGCTTTCTATTAAATAATACTTTCTACATCTAAAAAAAAATTAGTCTTTTTCTTGAAGAAACAGGGTACACAGCGCCATCTAGTGCTTTCAGGGTCTATGTGCGGTGTCAGAATTTAGATTTTTTTTTTCATATGGTGGTTAGAAAAATGTTGATTCTTCCAATCCGGGTGGAGGGAGTGGGAATATTACTGTCCTCAATGTGTAATAAATAGCTATAGTTGTTCTGTGGTGGCGTTGCTAGTTAAAAATAAAACACACAGATACCCTTGTTTACTGCGTCTCATTGGAATGTATTACTTTTGGAAATAAAGAAGTTAAAAAATAAACCAACAAACAAAGACATTTAAATACCATCCTCCTTGATTCACAAGGCGCTAGGCTTCTATATTATAAATATAAAGAAGAGGATTGGTAAAGGACACTCAGACCAAACTCAGATGCCATAAAGATTTATTACGCCAGAGATTGGTATGTGCATTACTTAATAAGACATCTAAAATATAAGACATTTAAGAGCAGTGGCCACAGAAGACTATACATGCCATTTGCACTCTACAAAGTCATTCTGCAGAAGCCACTGCATCTCCTAGGTAAAGTAGTGATTAGATTGTAAGCTCTAAGGGGCAGAGACTGAAGCATTGTCTGTACTATATATTATTAGAAGAATATTCATTGCTGCTGAATGAAACGGTCTCTGATGGTTTGATGAACAATCTATAGAATATGAAAGCCCCTTCATCTAAATATAAAGTCCTACGTGGGGGTCTGTGGAATTGACAGATCATAGGGCATCTCTCAGAAGGCTGTAGGTGGAAGCTGCTCTGCAAGGATTATTTTTATAGATGCGGCGTGGGCTGGAAACAAGATGATTATGGATGTTAAGGCACGGGGAGGAGAAGGCAGAGACAAGCCAAGTAGCCAATTTCTTAGACTACCAGCAGAATAAAGATTGGATTTATTCATTTAAGAGTGTATTTGGCTCAAGTGCGTCGCTGGAGTAATCAGCATCCAACCTCGACATCATTATGGTGATTAAAACCTTCAGCCGCCTGCTGCCTCTGCTCATTGGGGATTTTAAATGCGCGGACAGGTTTAGAGTTGGGGAGGGGGCGTGTCTTCGCACAACTCTAAATTGCAAATGTAAAAAATAACGCTGTCCAGTATTTGTGTGCTCCATGCACAAACAACAAGTTCCCCTGCATGCAAAAAATAAAAACTAAATAAAAGCATTTGGATATCTTGCATTTCAACACGGTTTGTTCAGAAACAAATTTGCTAAGTTGGGGAGATCTGAGCAATCTCCTTAATCTTTAGCACTTGGAGTGGACATTGATTAACATGTACAGTGGCCAAAAGTCCCCTATTTCCCCGAGACAATCCCTCGTTTTAAATATTTGTTCTTTGAAAGTACCTGTTTTTAGTAAACTTATTAACTGCAGTCTATTATTGTACTATTGCTGTATATAATACACATAACTGAGAAGTCCACTCTTTAATCTGTAGTTCCCATCGATAACAACATCTGCAAATGATGTACTTCTCCCTGATAGAAACAACATTGACGCCCGCTGTCCTGCAGCATTGTGTTCAGTGTTTTGCAGAGAGCTGCAACATTGTTTCAACAAAGTAATAAACTGTAGTTCTGATGGTCTGCCAAGCTCTACGGTAATGTATAGGAAAGGGAGTATCCAGATTGCTATTCTTTGAATAGTACGGATACATTATGGCTAAAATATCCAGCTCACAAGTACATCAGTTAGAAACAACTTTAAAACATTATTTTTCCACCAGCATGCAATAGAAAAGCTCACACTTAATTGCACTTTATCTTACTATAAACTGCGGGGTATTATTGATGGAACGATTTTCATAATTGCCCTCCATTGTCTCCAACAGTAACTGTAAAGAAAAGGTGTTGTTGTCAATAGCAACCAGATGTCTGCTTTACTTTTCTAAACTGTTCTAGAAAAGCGTCACTTATAATCCGATTGGTTGCTCTGGGCAACACCAACTGTTCTCAGGTTACTTGCACAACAGTCTTGATAAACGACCCGCAAAGTCTCCAGCGGTTGTAGGATTGATCAGTCATCTGCAAGCACTGTAATTTATATGCGACCACTACTGAGTAAAGTGCCCCTGGAAGTAATGTTTTAAATACATACAACAATGCAAGAAAGAGCACAATCACATTTTAAACGTTTGGATAAACAAGTCAACATCAGGTCCATAATATTTACATTTTAATGTATTTTCAAATGGGATTGTCTATATAAATAATGAATAAGAATGATGCTTTTGAAACATCACATTAAAGAATTATCTAGTTGACCAGGAGCTAAAATTAGATATTTTCTGGAACACATATAAAGCGTGATAAATAGTGATTTTCAATAGAATATTGGATATGAAGTAGCACTAGAAGAAAATTATACTGCAGACAAATCATTTAAATGCACTATTGAATTTAAAATAATGAAAATGAATGTGCGAGGTGGAGCGATGATCTATCAATGACACCAACATAAGATTGGAATAATGGTAACAATGATTACTGGTGTCAGATCTCAGTTACCTCTACAGCAGGTCTATAGGAGTCAGGATTTTGCATTACCAGTTATTATTAACATTTATTTAAAGCGCTTTACAATTGGGAACAAACGCAGTAATAAAACAAAACTGGTTATTATCAGACAGACAAAGCTGTAAGAGGGCGCTGCTCGGAATCTTAGTAGGAGTTTGATACACAAGGTTAGGTACCGTTTACTGCAGAGGACAATGGGTAAAAGTGCTTAGTTGGGGTTGTGTGATTCAAAACAGAGGGTTTCGAATATAGAAGAAGAAGAAGAAATGGAAGTTTGTGTGTGAACTGTGTGACATGGTTGTAATCGGGTAGAAAAGATTAAGGATGTATAGAATGAGGCTCAGGAATTTTATAAGCTTGGCTAAAGAGATAAGTTTTCAGGCAGCGAATGAAGGGAGAGAGTTCCTCAGAGTGGGTGTAGCCTGGAGAAAGTCCTGTAAATCGGGAATGAGAGCAGGTAATGAGTGTGGATGATGGGAGAAAATCACTGGAAGAACGGAGGGGTCGAGTTGGGAGAAAGTTTGAGGCAAGGAAAGAGATATAGGTCTTGCAGATTTATTAATAGCTTTGTATGTTAGTAGAATTATTTTATATTTGATTTGTAAAATACAGTCAGCCGATATAGAGACAGACAGATCGGAGCAGCAGTAAAATGAGATTTTGAAAAGAAAATGCAAAAGTTGTTTGTAGGGGTGAAAGTCTGGTTTGGGGAAGACCAGTAAGGATAGTATTGCAATTGTCCATTCGGGAGAGTACGAGAGCGTATATTAAAGGTTTTCGCAGTGTCTTGTGTGAGAGACGTGCATATTCTGTAGATGTATATAACAAAATTTGGATACAGATGTATGTGGGATACAAAGGACAGTTCGGAGTCAAGGATCACGCCCTGGCAGCAAGCTTGAGGGGTAGGGTTTATTTTTAAGTTAACCATAGACATAGAGGTATCAGGTATCAGCCTCTGTTGGTGGGTGGGAATATTAGTAACACAGTTTTTGAAAGATTGAGATGAAATTGTAGATAGACTGCTTGGCACACAGGCCAACACAGATGATGATAGATCCGGGAAGGATAGACAGATTTGTGTATCATCCGCATAGAGATGATACTGAAATCCAAAGGAGCTTAATAGTTTTCCAAGAGAAGTGGTGTAGATAGAGAATAGCAGAGGACCTAGGACTGAGCCTTGTGGTCTCCAACTGATAAAGGAAGCGGAGCAGAGGTGGATCCAGAGAAATTAACACTGAACGAGCGATTAGATAGGTAGGATGAGAACCAGGATAGGACAGTGCCTTCAAGACCTAGGGATTGCAGCGTTTGGATGAGGCGAGAGTGACAGTGATCAATCACTGACAACCTTTCTCAGTGTCGTCTCTGTGGAGTGCTGAGATTGAAACCCGGACTATAGAGGGTCCAACGAGTTGTGTGATGATAGAAAGCGTGTGAGGCGAGTGTAGATGGGGGTGTGAGGCGAGTGTAGACGAGCCTCTCAAAAAGCTCAGAGGGGCATCAGAGATGAGAGATGGGACCGTAATCTGCGAGTTAGGGTCAGAATTAGTTTCAGAAAAGGACTAATTACCACAAGCTTGAAGAGGTAAGGACGACCGGGAGGAGGAAGAGATTACAGATCTTAGTTAAGGCTCAGATGAGCACATGAGATAGTAAACCACTGACTTGTCAGGGAACAAGGTCACGGACAGTCTTTCGGAATACTTCTAAATTCAGTATTGATACATTATACATCATCATTACTCAGTTGCAGAGCAGTGGAAACGTGAGGAAATTAAATCAATTTTAAATATACTTAGTTTTAAACCCAGCACTTTATATAGGACAGCCATTATACGATTTACAACAACAACAAAAAAAGTACAGATTGCCTTCCCCTTCGCTGGATGTCTGATACACACTGATCATTTGTATTTTTAGTCAATGTCACAAAGCTTTTCATCCTGCTAACGCAAATTTGTGCTCACCGCAAGTGAACGCATTGGGGTCAAAAGAACCACTGTCTGCCAAACGCAACCGGTTTAACACAGCGACAGTGGGTAAGGGACCTAAGTGTTTATGTATTTACCACAAGAATGCAGCAGAAATATTAATAATACATTACAAATTCCTATCAGTTGTTGTAATCTGAAATTTTGAAGAAACAAAAAAAAAAAAATTGTCCGGACTTCTCTTTTATGTATAAGATTATTGTGTGATGATCACAAGGAATACAATGGTCTCTAACGCACAATTCCTTTGTCTCTTATGTTCCGTGGAATTCAGAGCAGCCAGGGCGTTCGGCGAATACCTGTCACAGACTCACCCAGACAGCCAGAACGGATCAGGTAAGACCCCACTCCGACAGATACCTGGGGAACTTGTTCCCAGCCAGAATTACCTGCTGGAGAGATGAGTAACGATACACTTTAATCCACCTGGAAATGTGCAGTATATAGACAGGATATAGAGGATGAGAGAGAATATACGTTGGGTGCCCCTTCTTTGTATGAGATCTGGCATTAGTACCAATGGCCTCAGACTAGACTGCGCTATCTAGAATAGAAATACACACAAATATCTGCCAAGTGCAACACTCTTCAGGTGGTCCTAACAATAAAATATGATTAAAAATTGTCCTTATATAGGGCCAAATACAATCTATTTCTCTATTTAATGTAAAGCTGTCAGCATTGAGCAGCACGGTGGCTCAGTGGTTAGCACTTCTGCCTCACAGCACTGGGGTCATGATTTCAATTCCCTACCATGGCCTTATCTGTGTGGAGTTTGTATGTTCTCCCCGTGTTTGCGGGGGTTTCCTCCGGGTGCTCCGGTTTCCTCCCACATTCCAAAAACATACAAGTAGGTTAATTGGCTGCTGACAATATTAAACCTAGGGCTAGATTTACTAAGCTGCGGGTTTGAAAAAGTGGGGATGTTGCCTATAGCAACCAATCAGATTCTAGCTGTCATTTTGTAGAATGTACTAAATAAATGATGCCTATAGCAACCAATCAGATTCTAGTTAACATCCCCACTTTTTCAAACCCGCAGCTTAGTAAATCTAGCCCCTAGTCTGAGTGTTTAGACTGTAAGAACCAATGGGGCAGGGACTGATGTGAATGAGTTCCCTGTACAGCGCTGTGGAATTGGTGGCGCTATATAAATAAATGATGATCACAATGCCGCCACTATTCAGCCAAACAATAGGAACTAAGGATTTCACTAAAGCACTTTCTGAACCTATAGGCTGCATTTATCATAAACATTTACGTAGTCCGCTGTGTATATTGGATATTCTTTAAAATCAGTGAAAAGAGTTTGCATTTTTTTTTTTTTTAAATCTTCTGCATGTTACTAAGAGGTTACCTCAAACCTCCAATGAGCTACATAAGAAAAAAAAAAAAATTAATACGTTCAATCTATATAGCAGTAGGTTGCTAAGGGAGGCTAAGGTCAGACACATCAGCCAATGCTTCTTCCTTGCGGTTAATGTACAATTAGGTGTCAGAAAAGTCCATTAGTCTATCGTCTGCCCTGTTGCTAATTGATTATCCTCAATGCAAGTGGAGTAGAAGACTTTTTAGTGGTAACCGGTCTGTGTGAAGTGAAAAAGAAACAGTTTCCTGGCCAAGATTTTGTCTCAAATCAGAAACCTACGCAATACACTTACAAAAGCTGGTGCTGTAGAAAAAATAAGTTGGTGTTGCCCATAGCAACCAGGTTGTATATGTATTAAGCAATACTCCCCTTTTCATTTCCACTAGTTTTCATAACCAGGGAACGGCACCAGAAGGTTCAAGGTTATACTCAAGGACCCGTCATGGAGTTTAACATCTATATAACCATATAATTTGCTAATTTCCTTTCCAAAAAGACATCATATGGCATGCCCTCTGCCCATTCACGCAGCGCTTGATATTCCAACAGGGAGCATCTGTATTAAAAAACAACAACATTTATTGTAACTAATTACATTGATCTGTTTATCTCATTATCCAACTACACAGCAGGGTCCCATCCCAGCAACATGCTCTCGTCAGTGATTGAAACGAGTAATTAGGTCTCAGAAAAGTTAATTTGCTTCTGGCCTAGACTCCTTCTGTATGGAAAACAAAAGAACAAGTGTTCTCTCAGGATGCAATCTTGCAATTTTGTGTTCCACTGAATATACTCATGTGCTGTGATGGGCTCGGTGGGAGGTAGCGACAAAACACCCACTGTTCTAACTGAATTAAGGAAATGTTGGCGTTTCCAAGTTTATAGAACAGTGTGCAAAAGCCTTAAAAGATTTACATCCTGTTCTTTATTTTGGAATGGGTATCAAGGAAGTTTTATTGTTCGTGTCTTAAAACATTTTCATATCCTCGTTCCCTCTTACACCGACACCTTTGTCTCAAAGTAAAGTAGAAGAACTGTTACAGATCGGTTTTAAATTTGTGCATTGTCCAATGACAATGACTGTCTTGTGCAGGGATTTTGGACTGTTAAAGAGCAACTACAGCCAATATTTAACATTAATATGACAAAGGCTGTGTACTACTGAGCCAAACAATGTCATGAAACAATTGAAGTGTCTTTATCTATGTCCACCATACTCTCTGCCACTCCACTGGCACAGAAAAGTGCTCCTCTAACAGAACACACACTGAGTGACTGACAGCTTGCCAATCTTGCTTTGCAAAGCTTCACTGAGTGGTTTGATTGATTCATACACAGGGGAAGGGACAGTGATATCACAGCAGCTCAATTTACTGCAGTCTCAACTTTATGATCTGTAGCCGACACAGTCCTAAAAAGTGGGAGCTTCAGCTGTGTGTAACTGGAGCGGGGAGGAAATATCTCACAATGTATTTTACCTCCATGGTGCATATCTTAAAATGACAATTTTAGGGAGAGGTCCTTTAATTGTCTATGTATTTTAATTGTTTTACATCTATACGTTTGCTCAGTCTCTGACATGAAAAGTATGTGATTAAAGGAATCAAATATACTTTATATATAACTATATAACAGTGACAAAGACAGAACATCATTTATTAAAATCCTATTACTATGTCCTTATGAATGTGGATGAGTAATGATATTAATGTGTTTGGGACAGAAACATGATCATATAATCGGAGCTCAGTTTGAGCTGGACAACCTATACAATGCTGTGTAACACTTTCTACAGGATTATTACAGCATAAATAAAAGAGTTTAAATAATAATAATAATAATAATAATGCTTGCACTAAATGCAGGATTTCATTTGGATTCAGACTGATACTATGGAGTATATTTACTAAACTGCGGGTTTGAAAAAGTGGATATGTTGCCTATAGCAACCAATCAGATTCTAGCTGTCATTTTGTAGAAAGCAATAGATAAATGATAAATAGAATCTGTTTGGTTGCTATAGGCAACATCTCCACTTTTTCAAACCCGCCGTTTAGTAAATCTAGCCCTAAATCTTTATGTTGGGGTTTGGACAAATACTTAAGATACAGCCAACAAACTCCAAACCTGATTTTGTGCAATATTAGTGCACAGAATCATCACTTCTAGAAGCGAAACTTACAGATAAGAATTTAGTGTTTTGCTTTCTCCTGCTTAATATGCAAAGTGGGCTTCCAATCTCATGGTGCAGGTGTTCAGCCGAATCATAAAATATGTATTTGGTGCATCCCTATTATGAATGTGACCTGTGACCCCACCACTGCTAGTCAATGTCTCACCTAACACATTAGGGCTGTCAGCCTACCAGCATCTAAGCTGCAAACATATCTAACATTCATTAGCTCTAGGCCATAGAATATTGCAGATACCAGATAAAGCTCAACAACACGGTGAGGTCACTTAGTGCCATAACGGCTACTGCAGAAAATAACTGAACTGTAGACATTCAACCTATTTGTCCTGCACTATTTTGCCGACACTACCAAATGTGGTTGTAGGTTCAGGTTATACAGCAGTTAGTTACCGTGAAGGTCGGCAGGAGGTGTTGCCTGTAGATTGTGGTGTACACAGCCACAACAAATTATTTTTGTGAACTGGGGGAGGGGGGGGGGGGGGGGGGGGTAGAGCTTGTTACCATAATCATATATGTGCTATAACCCTCAGTCCATATTAAAAAAAACAAGGTAAACGTATGAACTGTGCTTCATGCAGAGGTGAGTTTGATACTACAATCTACCTGCAGTGAAATCATATCACTATTCTGTGCTGCTGGGGGACCCTGTTCCTTCCACTATATAACTCTCAGTCTGTGGCTTCTTGCTGCCCCCATTCCCCTCCTCACATCATGTCACTGCCCCTGTCACATGCAGCCCTGTCCTCACTGACACATCACTCATCTCCTGATATACTCTGTGCTGCTGGGGGACCCTGCTCCTTCCACTATATAACTCTCAGTCTGTGGTTTCCTGCTGCCTCCATTCCCCTCCTCACACCATGTCTTCCTTCTGAGTAGCTACACTTTAATTGTGTTTCCAGCATGTAACATTTGTCCATTATTTAATTAAAAAAGGTAAGCTTTTTGACCAGAGATTTCCGTGACGTCTGCGTTCCTCTCTTTGGCGCAGTGGAAGCTGTGAGCGGAGATTGTGGCTAAGCTGGTTTTAATTATCTGTAGACAAGTTTTAATTAATGGAGCTTCAGCCTTAAATACCACTACATGGCTCCCGCTTATTCAGCTTTCCAGCGCCGTCAGCACTTGAGAGATTGGTATTGTTTTACCCGAAACAGCTGACCTTCTCTCCATGCCCGAGACAAAGGAATCAGACAGGAATAGAACGTGTGCCTATTGCCAGCTATGAGCTGAGCGTAACGTGCTGCCAGCCTTGGTAACTTTATATGTGCGCGCCTCTTCCCATCTGAAAAAAAACGTCAACAAAAAACAAGCTCACAGCTGCTCACTATTGTCCATTTCAGTTTAGGGCGCTCTTATTAACTAGTTAATATTCATGGTGCTCTTTTCAGCAACAAAGCCTAAAATTGCCCTTTACATTAAACCCATCATCCAGTTGATCCAAAACACAATGGGGTATATTTACTAAACTGCGGGTTTGAAAAAGTGGAGATGTTGCCTATAGCAACCAATCAGATCCTAGCTGTCATTTTGTAGAGTGCACTAAATAAATGATAGCTAGAATCTGAATGGTTGCTATAGGCAACATCTTTTTCAAACCCGCAGTTTAGTGAATCTAGCCCAATAGCTCCAATATAGCATAGTCCAAACTGCCTTATGAGGAAAAAAAAATCCTTTCCGATAACCTATTGGCACTCAGGTAAATCCTCATACCATAATATATTATCATATAGTATATTATGGTATAATTCCAGTTGCCCTGTATGTTCTGCATTCCAAATAAGATGCCCAATGCTTTTTTGAACCTACCAAAGCCAATATAGTTTTTTTGTGGGAGTGCATTGCTCAGTTTCACAGCTCGTACTGTAAAGAACCCTTCCCGCCGCTGTAGATTACAAAGAGATTTGTGGCGTGTTTGGACTTGACACAAGGCAGATTTCAGGCTTAACCATATTGACGAATAATTCTCTCTCTTTTTGGGTTCCACAGACCATCTCCTTGTCCAGGAAGATTCCCCGGAAATGCTCCAAGCTTCTCAGAACAAAAGGCGTCTCTCGGCCATCTCAGACAGCAAGTTGGAAAGAAGCTTCTCCGAGGAGCGAGAGGAGAAGACGCCCAGCGAAGGCCCTAAACCTCGCGTGTACACCATCTCTGGGGAGAGGCCCATGCTGTCTGACCACCAGAGTGACAGCATGGAGCTAGTGGTGATGAAGACGGGACAGGACGAGAGGCAACACCATCATCATCACCACCATCACCAGCCGCTGCAGAACTCTGGCAGCGCGCACAACATCTCCAGGCCATCTAAAAGCTGGTCGGGCAGCCGGCAGAATTCCAAGGAGTGCCCGAACTGTGCCAAACTCACAGTGCCAGCACAGCACTCGTTTGATCTAGAGCAGCATCAAGCCAACGAGTCTGGCTGGCGTAGGAAAAAACTGGAACGCATGTACAGTATCGACAGAGTGTCTGGTGAGTGTCACTGTATTTCTGGTTTCAGTTATGTTTGATTTCTATATTAGAAGCTTTCTGTCACTGCTCAGGAACAGAAAAGCACTCCTCTAACAGAATAGACACTGAGTGACTGACAGCCTTTTAGACTTGCTTTGCAAAACTTCACTGTCTGGTTTTCTGTATTAGAAACTCATCTACCTAGAGGTCTTCTCTTAAAATCTATAGTTTATCATTTTACTTTAATTCTTAAAATGCCCCCAACACCCACACACACACTAAGCTGGGCAATCATTTTTGTGGGCAAGACCAGTGTTTATGAGACTATAACCTATCTACTTATTACGAACTAAAAGACAAGACTGCTTATCAATTCACTAGGAACTATTTTTTGCCTTTGAATGACACTGGTTAGTCACATTATTTTTTTTAGCAGGGGGGTGGTGAGCGACACAACGTGTGAATGTGATTGCTAATTTAATTGTCCGATCACTCTCCATTTTGACCAGATGATGTCCCGGTTCGGACTTGGTTTCCCAAGGAAAATCTTTTCACCTTTCAGACGGCGACCACCACTATGCAAGCGTAAGTAACAACTCCCTCTCGTGGCTCTTTCATCATCCCCAGAAACTCATTTACCACCAGATAACCATACCCTATATAGTCACAAAAACTGGTCCATCATAGCGTGTATATATAGTGTAAAATATATGTAGTTTTTTTTTGATGAGATGATCGTGATTTGGGCAGCTCCTGGGCATAAACAGAAGGCGGCTCTGCTGGATTAGCCGGCGGCTTTGTGCACAGCATAGAGCAGCTTACAGAACGACCCATCGCACAGCAACATGAAAATAGGTTTGACATAGTCAGGAAAGTTGCCCTTGGCTCGCTGTCAGCCGGTAGAGGCAGGTTAAGGCGCACCTGTGTTTAGACCAGTGAGCTGACACAATGATTTTAATCATGTAGTGATCTATGGCTCTTGACAGAATGAGACCAACCCTGTACACTAGACAAACCTGCCCTCGTCAGCATCTCTCAAAGTGAAGAGAGCCGCCCGCTCCAGTGGTGGCAAGACAAGGATTAATTGTCTGACGCACCAGCGATTTGCAGCTTACACAAGAAGAACTTTCCCCAGGATAGGCAACGGACTTGAGAATGCTGTCCCAGATTATTGCTGAGAAAATGAAATACTGCTTCTACCATCAGGGGATATTTTGGAAACAGAAACCCATCAATTTCTGTACATTAAGTATAATATTCAATATATATCATATATATATATATATATATATATATATATACACACACACCGATACCCCTGGTCAAGTAGAATATACCACTCTTCCAGTTCATTCATTAATACTTATTTTAAGGCTTTAACAGCCGTTTGACTCATTACACCAATTCCAGAACTGAATAAATGCTCCGATCCCTTGTAACCTCTCGGAATGTTGCACTTAATCTCAGCATCCACAGGATTCTGTAAGACTGTAGAAATATATCGGATTAGCTTCAGCTTGGAATTTCCACTGTCAGAGACATCATTAAGAAACTGAAGTATAGTGGAACTGCTAAATTTAGGGAACAACTCGGAAAAATCTGATAAAACAGGTCAGATATGAACATATTACCGCAAAGTGCCTGCAGAAAGCTTTAGCTGACATTGTGCTACACAGTACAGTGTATTATACAGGAATGATCGGTACGGAACAGGCGTTAGAAGGAATCCTATAACATTATCAGACAAGTCACCGTCTGGACTATGCAAAACAAGTTAACAACACTTAAAGGGTATATTTACTAAACTGCGGGTTTGAAAGAGTGGAGATATTGCCTATAGCAACCAATCAGATTCTAGCTGTCATTTTGTAGAATGTACTAAATAAATGAGAGCTAGAATCTAATTGGTTGCTATAGGCAACATCCCCACTTTTTCAAATCCGCAGTTTAGTAAATATACCCCTCAGAATAGGTTATGTGCGGTGGACAATGAAATAAAGATTTTACTTTCTGGCCGCGACTACAAAGCATGTATTGGGAGGTAACCAGGAAAAGCACAAGGATGACACCTCACCAACCATGAGGCGGACTGGATGCCAGTAAATATCAGCAAATGCTACAAGCAAATGTCCCAGAGTGGGAGAAGCTGGAAAGAGATTGGCATTTCAGCAATGAGCCATGAAGTAGTTATAGGAATGTAGGATGATGGTCTTGGAGTGACCTCCACATGTGGATATTATAAGATCGGGGGAAACGTTCATAAATCCCCAATAGAAAGACTCAGACATTTGGAAGCTATAGTTACCAAGCACCGACTGACTGGGTGCCCGGGCACCGTGACCAGGGGTGCACACACTAGTGATCCCGCCAACATCATTTCACAATACTGTCAGATTATCTTTGCCGATCCCCTGTATACATGATATTAAACTATTGTGCAGATTTCAGTGGCTCTCTCCATCCCTAAGGAGCAGCAGTGAGAAGAGCTAGCATCAGTAATGCGTCGAAAACGCTTGTCTACCTTCAGACGACATTGATTTTTTTTTAGTCTCTATGCACCCTACTGCAACTTGTTATATATACATTGCGCCACCTTTCCGATTTTCCCCTCACTAAGTGTCTCTATAGCAGCAGGTAGAGTTGTTTATTCCCGTTGCCCTGGGATACCACGCCGCTCTGCTGCGCTCTCCGCCCTGGATACAGTTGTACCAAGACGGCAGCTTTGCATCGTATTCCAGTTCTGCCTGATGATATGCAGGCATGGCTGGAACACCACAGAAGGAAGTTAGATGGATAAAACAATATATCTAGCGAAAGCTGCAGGAGGGTACAATAAGCTAACAAAACAATAAGTTATCTGAAGGTGGAAAACCCAATTTTGCAGGCAACAAATAGCCAGTTCTAGCATCTCGGTAACCAGAGCTGTCCCACTTTTAGTAGTTTTGGGGGAGGGGGGGGGGCGTTATATTCAGACACATCAATGTCACCATCTAATGGTAATGTAGATTAGGAAACTAAATGTTACCTTTTCTCTCTCCCTCTTTTCTATCAATGTGATCAGTATCTCGTAAGTATTTCTTTGACTTTTAGCCTTTATGTCTTCTAAATATATTTACTGCCTTGCATCCAGCCCGTGTGTGCATGTACATTTGGTGTCTCACGCATGCTGCATATATGTCGATCCATGTCCGCGGCTGATGGACACAGCCGTGATCTGCTAGAACACAGCGGCATTACATCGTCTACCAGCAGCGACGGGGAGGTAGCAGAGTTCTGTCCTCTACCACATATAGGATTGTTCTTGCTTATAAAACAAAACACTAACTTGGTCGATAAATACCACGAACAACCAATCAAAGGAAGTCGGTCAATTTAAAAAAAGGGACTTTATCTAAAAATAAAATACTTTTACATTTGTGCTTTTTAAATATAGGGTAGTTTCTTACAACCAATGAAAAGTGATAGGGATATGTTTAAGCTTTCTCCTTAGTAAAAAAAAAAAGCTTAAAATAAGCCTTTCCAAAAAGCAGGGCTCCAAAAATATATTTATATCATTTCACTAAAATACTTAACATATAGGAGACATTATAATATAATAAAGCCACAGGTCTCCTAAATAAACAGGACCGGATAAACCGGTGAATAAAACGAAAATCAATAGTATATTGTTAGGTGTTGTGGAACGTTAATAACTGAAAGCAGCAATTCACTTCACTAAAAAAAGCAATTACATAGAGTTGATATTATTTTCATTGCTTTGCTAGGATACCCTGGGTACATGTTAATTATATGGGCTCCGCACGGAGGAAATGCTCCAACAGAACTCCGCACACAGAGATTACCACAATTCAGAGGCACATTATAATAATAACCCATATTATCAGCTCTCATTCTGGGCCGCTCGCCCCCCTTGGATTTTGGTCTGGCTGTGATACCTGTGTTGTCGTTATCCCTCCACCTGTGTGTGGTCAGAAGCAGTGGCTTGTCCCGTCCTCATCATGGTGTGTCCCCCTGGCTCGGTTGTGGTGTGCTTCTGTTTGTCCCTGTTTGATGGGTTAGTTAACGACACAAACTGGTTTCTCAGGGCCTTCCGAGGCTATGCCGAGAGGAAGAGACGGAAGCGAGAGAATGACTCTGCAGTTGTTATACAGAGGTAGGGTGGTCTCCTGGATGCGTATATGCTGGGGGTCTGTGCAGACAAAGCCCTCCCCGGTGCATGCTGCCGTTAATTGGTTTTAACGCTCTTTGTACGGCTCTAGTGAGGGGACAAACAATACGTTCCACAGGATGTACATGCACAGCAATGCAAATACTGTACATGCAAAACTATTTTTAGATATAAACAATAAATATCACCATTTATTTATATAGCACCACTAATTCCGCAGCACTGTACAAAGAACTCATTCACATCAGTCCCTGCCCCATTGGAGCTTACAGTCTAAATTCCCTAATATAGACACACACTCACACACAGACACAGACAGACAGGCAGAGAGGGAGACAGAGAGAGAGAGAGAGAGAGAGAGAGATAGCAGCCAATTAACCTAACAGTATGTTTTTAGAGTGTGGGAGGAAACCGGAGCACCCGGAGGAAACCCACACAAACACAGGGAGAACATACAAACTCCACACAGATAAGGCCATGGTCGGGAATCAAACTCATGACCCCAGTGCTGTGAGGCAGAAGTGCTAACCACTGAGCCACCGTGCTGCCCAAATAAAATGCATTGTTCACTTTAATCTGCGATTCACTGCTATATAATATCACCTCCTCACTTCATTACAGACTGCTGGGTTACATCTTTAGAACACTGTTCTAGCGGGATCTTAATCAGGACAAAAATCTGAAATTTGAGTAGGTTAAACTGATGTGACGTGGCTTCACAGTCACTGTGAGCGATTCCACAAACTGCATTTTTGCCGGCCAAGTCCCCCTCCCTCTGAAAATTATTTAAACATTGGATACATATTAATTGGATTTAGCAACTTTAATTGCCTAATGGTGATAGCCGGGCCATCATTAAAAAACAATACATTAATAATAAATGTGTTTTTATTTAAAATACATCATAATGTTTAGTTATATCTCATTCTATCCTACCGAACAAAACATTGCATCTTGTGAACAGTTTCCCTTTTAATTCCCCATTAATGGCTCCAGAACAGATTTCGAGCGATTACACGTTGCGGAATGAGTTCATCTTCTTGTCAATATACTCACAATTTTCTAAGGGAGTGTTGAAGTGGAAAATCTCCCTGCTGTTTTCTGAAGGATAATAAAATGTAAATGCAGCCGTTAAAGACACCCACAGGCGCAGGGGGCTCCTAATCACAGACCTGCCGGCGTGACAGAGCCTTCAAACGCGGCAGCAAATTAGCGCAGCATCCTCCGTAAAGTGGCGACAAGTCTTTACATAGACACATAAAGTGATGGATTAACCTCTACTGCGCTGAAAGACACAATATAATGAGATTTCTAGGCCACCCACACATGCAGCTCAAAAATTATGTAACGTTATTCTATGAAAGAAGAAAGGGATGGCTGGGAGGGAATGCTCAGTCTTGTAGTTCCACAACAGGTGACGAGATCAAAAAGATTCAGCACTAATCCTGATACCCAATATATGACAACCCTATACTGGGCTCGAGGATGGGGTAAAACGCTAGCCCAAAAGGATGGATCCTAAGAATTAATCTTCTACACAGAAGATAAATAAACACTCCTCTTAAATAAAAAAAACCTGGAACGCTCAGTTAGAAGTGAGCACAAAGCATGCTCTCAAGGCCCCCCTGCAGGATAGTGCACGGTGCATTTAACAAGTGTTCCAATAGAACTCTGCTACATTGTACCAGTTATTAATGCGGAAGGAATGTTGACATTTAGGCTAAGCAGACGATTGTCATAAATGCGAGTGTACCGCCCAATCACTAATCATTATTTTTTGGACTATCAGTAATAAAGCACTTCTAACAGGCTTTAAGAGCGTGTTGAACACTCAAATGCAACAACCGTGTGTACGACACTACAGTTGCATTTTTAGATTGGTCATCGTTGAACAGCGGCATCAACATAAGGGGCACCGATGGGGGGGGGGGGGGGCAGGAACAAATTAGCCAGAGGGGACTGATAGGGCAGCCATCTGAGCTGGATTATAGGTGGGGGACGCACACTGCCCCTACACTGTGCAAACTGTACAGAACATAAATAGCACAGTAATGAAACACAAGCCAAAGAAAATTATCACTTTGTCCAAATCACATTTGACATCAATCCCTCACTTTCAAGATGAAGTATTTCTACACAATGCAGTCGTACGGGAGAAAACAATGATTATTTGGAAAAAAGGCTTCTCTTCCCGAGTTGTGCAGGAGCCCTCCAGACCAAAATTTAACGGGGGCTTGAGATCTCAAAATTAACTGCAAGGAAGCATTCATCACCTACACCAGCTTCTCGAATAAACGTGTGGCGAGCAGGGGACATCACGCGCTATAGATATGTGTTTAGAAATGGAATGGAGATATAAATGTATATTAATCACAACTAAATTATATTTTATAAGAACAAGGTTTACCGCTATGCTGGTGGGCTGCATGAGTGATATGTACTGAGTGAGTCATTATGATATATATTTTACTGGATACAAACCTAAACTCTGCAGCTCAGTAAATTATACCCCAATCTTTCTTGCATCACAATCTTCGGGACATGTATAGTTATAAATACAGTATATGCTTGAGGAATGCCAACATATTAGTTGGTATTACACAGCGTGTTCCAAAAGAGAGGATCCTATGAACTCACCCCAAAAGACTTGACGACTAAATTTTGGACCTCAACGGATCATCCAGATGTTGTCAGGGACGCTGAAGAGGCCTTGGCGGTCACAGGCTATGGGTCAGCAGTCCTATATTAAACCACTGCTAATCCTATACACATAATGCAGGAGAAGACTCCGAAACAAATGATTGTTGGTCCATTCTTGTGCTTACTGAGCTGCAAAGTTTAATTGCAGTCTTTAATCATATCTGGGAGGCTGGAGGCCTCTTCATCAACATAAAACCTTTTCTATATACACTCTCATCGTTCTTCTTACTCATCTGTTCTGGTGTTTCTCCCGCAGGAATTTCCGCAAACACTTACGGATGGTTGGAAGTCGAAGGATGAAAGCTCAAAGTAAGGAGCACGTCTGAATGTGGATTACTATTGCCGTCTGATGTGTCTTTTATGTGTATTTATATCGTTTTATATAGGAATTCCCAAATGTTTGTCTGCAGCGGTTCTGTTTATTAATTTGTGTTCCCACATTCCGCTGAGTGCAGACTGTTCTCTGGATATATTAATATTCTATACACACTAATATCTGTGTGAAGGTCACCGCGTGTGACAATGGGGTTCACCGGCCCCTCAACTTACCGCTTGACATAGAATTTACATTACTACTGGCTCAGATCGTCTCCTGTCAGGATGTCAAATCTAATACGCAGAGCCACGCCGTATCCGGCGCCAGGTCTAATACGCAGAGCCACGCCATATCCGGCGACAGGTCTAATACGCAGAGCCACGCCGTATCCGGCGACAGGTCTAATACGCAGAGCCACGCCGTATCCGGTGACAGGTCTAATACGCAGAGCCACGCCGTATCTGGTGCCAGGTCTAATACGCAGAGCTGTACTGTGCTAAAATATTACTGAGGGGGTCAACCAGCATTTTGTTTCTATATTTGTAGCCTTTGCTGACCGAAGAGAAAGAAGCTTCAGCCGGTCCTGGAGCGACCCGACCCCAGTTAAAGCCGACTCCATCCACGATTCCAGAGAAAGTAAGTATTTCAGTATTTAGGAATTATATCAGTGCTGGAAATATAACGCCAAGGTTGCCTGGCTGACATATAAATGGACTCCCGGTTATCCTTTTTGTACTAATCAGTAACCCGTCTTCATGGTGCCGAGACCTGGGGGAAATTTTATCAAGCTGCGACTTTGGTTTCTGAACAGACAGTGATTCCTCTACAATCACTGTAATATACAATACAGGGGGCTCGTGTTCTAATTCAATCATTTTTAATTAGAGCGATCGCTTCGAACAAATCACTACGAGAAGGATAAATGCTGTGCGTATGTAATGTAGGAGTCTTAGGGGTATATTTACTAAACTGCGGCTTTTAAAAAGTGGAGATGTTGCCTATAGCAACCAATCAGATTCTAACTGTCATTTATCTAGTACATTCTAGAAAATGACAGCTAGAATCTGATTGGTTGCTATAGGTAACATCTCCACCTTTTCAAACCCGTTGCTTGATAAAATTACCCCCTGGAGTGTGATTGTTAATCCCTTCCCTTCGAGAGGTCTAGCACTAGGCAAGTAGGGGTGAGTGTTTTATAGATGGCAGAGGTCCCAGGTATGGGGGAGCCATATATTTTAAGTATATTCTAAATGGACCATAAGTAAATGGTCGGACGTTGGTACATGTGTAATTTATTCACCTTATCCAGCCAGGGCCCCGCAGGGGAGGTCCATAAAGTAAACAAGTACGACTTTAGGATGAGCATTTCCTTGCTTTGTGCACTTAACTCAGAGAGGCCATTTTGTTGCAGCCAGTTTATTCATTGTCGGCCTGCTGTATATAAATGTACAGATGAGAGTATTTTTATTCCACCATGTGACCAAGATGGATGAGCTGGGGGTAAAGGGTCCCCGGGTCAGCATTACCCCAACGTCTACGTCCTCTGGGGCGGTGAGAAAAAGAGCCAAATCCTCCACCTGACCAGTGTTTGTTATTTCTCAGGCCATGATTTGCAAACCTCCTGCACCGCTCTGGATGAGGAATGTGAGGAACTGAACTGGGAGGCGGAGAGGGAAATGGAAATCATGTCGTGTGAAGGCGAAGATTTTATTCCACCCAAGATAATGGTAAGAACTGCGCGACAACCTGGCTGTCTTGTAGACACTCCGTGGCCTGGCACCTCGCTGGTGCCCCCTGGTGGCTTTTGTGGGTCGGCTCAGGAAACAGAAATTAGCCAACAGTGATTTAGAAGCAGCGGTTACAAAGTAACTAATATCCAATGTATAACACATATCTAAAAGGAGAGTAATCTATCCACACACGACTCAAGTCTCTTACTTGCATTGGAACACAGAATACGACTCCTATTTTAAATGACGTGTTGCTTACAATGGAGGCAGACATATTCTAGGCAGCAAAAATACTGATCAGAATACAGTCTATCCGTTTACTAGAATCCAGGGACATCACAGAGCACAACAATAACTGAAGTATGTGGGATAGGTGGAATGTTCAGCGCATGTCAGGTGTCTAATTATGTTTTTGTCTCCTGCAGCTAATTTCATCCAAAGTCCCTAAAGCAGAATATATCCCGACCATAATCCGGAGAGACGACTCTTCCATCATCCCCATTCTCTATGTAAGTACTGCTTATTTTCATGTATTTTACATAGCGTCTCATATCATCTGCATCACCGGACATACCAGATAACCAAATGGCAGCAAACCCCCAGATAATTGGGCTATGACATTAGGGGTCCAGTTTACTCCACTTATTGTGGCTGTAAGTGTTTCATACAGACCCTCTAATGTTCCGCATATTTGCCTTCATGTGAAATGTCATTTATATTATATACTCCAATGGGACGTGCCGGATATAAATGTGCCCCATCTAGCCCAAACCGTGGTTTGCTGAAAAGCGCTGGGGTGCTTCCTTACACCCCTGGTTCTTTGAGTGCCATGGTAATAGTTCTATGTACAAATAGATTAAATACTATTGTGAACTGCAAGGCTCAGCAAGCCCTGGCAGGCAACGGTGGGTAAGCCGTAGAGGGGGGGGGGTTTGTTTGGGGTTTTTTTTAACAGTAAAGGGGCGTGCAGGTAGCGTTTATAGATATTTGGTCAAGACTAACTAGACCGCATCTCCAGGGGAGCAGGATGATTCCCCTCTTTAATACAGTAACGCATATAAACCAAAAACATATTCATATCTACTATTCTCTTTTGCTGTCCAGGATCATGAACATGCAACATTTGAGGACATCCTAGGTAGGTTCCCCAATATGTACCATTTCTATCACCAATCTGATTTTCCACCTCCATGCTACTATAATCTACTGGCTTGTATGTACCTTCCTGCAACGTTTATGTACTGCATGGCTTTATAGCATCTTTCGACCTCATTTCTGTGTGTTTTAGCCACCTCTTTATATCATCGGGGAGAGTTGTTTAGTATAGTGGCTTTGGGCTAGGAGTTAGTGCTGCTGTCATTGTCTGAATTCAATCCACTTGGGTCCATTTCTGTCTGGGAAAATAGACATAACTGATTTATAGGATTACATGGGGCGTTTAAACCATTAAATAAGGCTTTGCCTATAATGCACTTTTCACCCAAGAGTTGCACTAATAGGGTCATCTACTAGTGCCTGATGGATCTGGCTCCTCCCTCTGATTTGCATAGACTGCCGTTGGCAATTGTTCTGCTAAGCAAGACAAAATTAAACAAGCATTTCAGTAAATGGTAATTCACTGTGATGGGTCCTTATCGACTAGATTTTTGCTCTTATGTCGTACCTTTAAAAATTGCAATAAATATGCCAACTACTACATATTGCAGAATATTAATGTGCAGCGACACTTGTAAGACTGGAAACGTTTAGGCTTCAGTCTTAACGCTGTGCTATAATGTCATTTGGCAGCTTCACAGTAATTTGACGTGAAGTAGATGTGACATTTAATTTACTTAATGTCATTATAAAATAAAGCATTTATTTATGAGACGACCGGCCTAAATCACAAGAGATTATTCTGTGACATGCTCATAGAGGACATTTCTGTGTGCCGGATGGATACAACGTAACAGGACGTTCCCTAGGGACATATTTATAAAATGTATCCGCACACTCACAGAACGTTCCTGTGGTCACCGATATACAATGTATCTTTCTCTCTCTCCACAGAGGAAATTGAGAAGAAGCTGAATGTATATAGGAAGGGCTGCAAGATCTGGGAGATGCTGATATTCTGCCAGGTAGGTGACGAACAGATTAATATTTGAGAGATGGGAGAACTACTCTTATATATTATTAGGTGTTCATGGTTATAAATGATTAAGCTATTATAATATCAGTAATTAAAAAGATGACAACTATTGCCTACCGCCCAAAAGTCCCTATTTTAATGGAACTGTCCTGATTAATGGACCCATAAATGGTCATGGTCTTGCTGTAATTTTTTTTTATTTTTTTTTTTGGGGGGGGGGGGGGGAGGGGGGGGGGGTTGGGGTGTGACTTACATTAAATTCTTTACTCGGGCGGCCATGATGACAATTAATAAGAACGCGGCCATCATTTCGCTAAGACACAGTGACATAATTGTACAGCCGCTAAGTCCCCCTCCTCTGCTTTCTTTCCAGGGGGGACCAGGGTACCTCTACTTGCTAAAAAATAAAGTTGCTACATTTGCCAAAGTGGAGAAGGAAGAGGATCTCATTGTGTAAGTAGAATTCTCATTACCAGCCCTCTAATTGCTTTTCTAGACTTGTAAGGTTAAAAAGTCTTTAAAAAAAAAACAAAAAAAAAAAACCTAACTGCTACTGTGGAACTACTAGTCCCATCATGCCCTGTCAACCATACAGTCTGTTCCAATTCCGCAGTAGTATCAACCTGCTTTGTCGTCATTTATTAATTTCTATGGGCAATTCATTTCAATGGGCCTTCTGCTCCCACTGAAATACATTGCCTACTTAAATGAATGGCTCAACAAAGGAAATTTGCCTAAATTTTAAATTATTATTATTAGTATTTTTATAAATTGGAGCGTTTCAGGCGTGCATTAACAATTTATGAACTTTTTGGGCGATTTTAACGTCTGAACAAAATCGACCTTTGATTAATCTCCCTCTTAGTATCTATACAAAAAAAAGTAAAATATTTTTTGATATTATTGTAAACGGAGTCTGCGGTAGAACGGTTCATGTACTGTAGAGATGCAGCTACGTGCTTTGTGTATCAATACTTGATCTCAGATCCTCACATCTCCCCGTGCGGTGCTGTCATCCAGGAATACATTGTAGCAGGTTAATGGCGTAGGAGAGAAGTGGATTGTGCTCGGGGACCGATCCTCTGATGTATGAAGAGCAGACTGTGAAATCTGCCCGTCATGTTAAATGTTCCGTGGTTAAGAGGAAATTTGTTTTTGGACAACATCAAATATATTTATGTTTAGTGGGGGATGTAGCATTGACGCCACCACCAAGGTCGCTGACTGAGCGTAGAACGCACAACGGCGCGTAACTGGCGTCAGTGCAGGAGAGCTCAGAACAAATGCCTATAATAACAGCGAGTACGCAGCGCTTATCTGTATATAGGGCAGAATGCCTATTGTACCCTCTGTATAACAGACAGACCAATCCCCTGATATATTGTACATCCACTTCTATATACCTGGGTGTCACTGTATAATATCCTAATAACCTGCTCATATCATTACCATTAGGCTTTGAAAGCAAGAAAAAAAAAAGTTACACAAACCACTTATTTGGGATCTTATAAATACGACGCCGGCTCTGCTGGGATCTAGGAATAATATAATTTCTGCTTTTACAGGTTCTGGAGGCGTCTGAGCAAGTTAATGAGCAAAACTAACCCGGAGCCCAACGTGGTCCACATTATGGGGTGCTACGTGCTGGGGAACCCTAACGGAGCGAAGGTATGATGGGTGGAAGGATGAAAGATAAGTTGTGTGTGTGGAGCGATTAAGGCACAGCGCATCCTATGGCGCCTCTACAGGGCAGATGAGGCGCACCGGTTCCTATGGCGCCTCTACAGGGCAGATGAGGCGCACCGGTTCCTATGGTGCCTCTACAGGGCAGATGAGGCGCACCGGTTCCTATGGTGCCTCTACAGGGCAGATGAGGCACAGCGTATCCTCTGGCGCCTCTCCAGGGCAAATGAGGCACAGCATTGTACAGAGGATGTCTGCAGGGAGTTCAATTGAACGCTGGAGCTTGGCACTCCCTCACTGTACATAGGCCCAGTCCCCTCCTCATTCGCCTCATGACATCACAGCCTGTCATAATTCTCCTTTGCGCTCAAAGATGAATTGCATTCACTTGTGTTCTCTGGCGGATAGTTGGCTTCTGGGCACACGCAGAGCAATTTAACACAAACTACGGCACGTATCAGCACTAATCGGCATTTACGTTTCTTATATGAATAAAGCCTAATATTGGCAGGAGATGAGAGGTACAGTCCTATGAAGGAGGCCTCTAGATTACACTCTAATCAGCACAAGCTGTTGGGTGGGTGAGAGTGGGTATATATGTTAGACGGATCATCAGTTTAGAGGAAGGTGTCAGTGGTTCCCAATTTTTTTGCGTTTCGTTTTTGTGTGACAAAGCTGTCACTATAATTTTGGATGAAATACTACAACATTAAAACATTGCAACAACAAATAAAACCACAATAATACATTAAGTATCTGTAATCTTAAAATGTAATGTCCTTTTATCCGCTCAGCTTTTCCAGAACCTGAAGAATCTAATGAGTCCATACCGGATGGAGTTTAAGTCTCCTCTGGAGCTATCTGCACAAGGTAAGACCCAGATCCATGAGCCTCGTTATACAGGACAGACACCCAGTACTGTATTTATATATTCCACAAAAGGCCTGGCCAACCTGTGTCTCTCCAAGTGTTGTGAAACTACAAGCCCCAGCACACTTTGCCAGTAGATAGCCAGCAGATAGGTGGCATGGCATGCTGGGACTTGTAGTTTCACAACACTTGGAGAGACACAGGTTGGCAGGGCCTCCGTGACAAGATTATCACAGTGCCTGGCACAGTATTTGCATGCCCCATACATCATTAAGAGCGTAATCCTCACGTCTCCTTCTCAATGGGATATTTTAGGAGGTTGGAGAGAGCATCTGCTCAATGGTTTAATCTTCTACTGGGATAATTAGACCAAGTTGATTAGATATCCCGTGAGTAATTGGGATCAGTCATGCAGTCCACACTTGTCACTCTCTTGGCAGATTCACTGTTACGCAGAATTATTCCAAACCTTAACAACACGCTCATAAGCTGATAATTATTGACCGTCCAACCAGAGGACCATCACTGGGGCTTAAGTCATCTCAAACACACGTAACAGACGTGTAGACTGCTGGAGGCAGATGCCGCAAATCTTCTCGGACTGGGAAATACTGTTCCCAGTCATCGTGTTATAACACTGCAAAAGTATCTTTATAATATACCGCACCATAGAGATTATCTCGTGTAAAGAATGATTTCTAATGCTGAAAGCATTATAAGGAATTACATATCAATTACTGCAGATTATAAAGATATTACAAGTCAACTCAGAGTTCTATGGCCACTACTAACACACGCAGCCTTCTGAAAACCAGGAGGAACATTATGTGATATATTAACAAAGAACTTGATGATTAAGGAGAACGTAGCTGATGATCTCAGAGGTAGTCTATGTGGAGAAGTTACCGAGGAGGCACCCAGTCCAATCTAGGTGCCAGTTGACCCTTTTAGGGAACCGGGGGAAGGTGTACTTCTTAAGATTTTAACAGCCCAGGAAATAGAGATATAATATAGTTAGGGTAGAAAATAAAATGAGCAAGTCATTGATCTTAACTCACTCATAATGAGACTCCCGTTTTTTTATACTTTCAGGAAAACAATTGATCGAAACGTATTTTGATTTTCGATTATATCGCCTCTGGAAGACTCGCCAACACTCCAAGCTGCTGGATTATGATGACATATTATGAGTCTACAGCAACCCACGTTAGGAGTACTTTTTTCGTGATGATTTCCAAAAAGGGGCTATATAGAGTCTACTGGGATCTTCCGACACGGAGAGCGTAGGACCGGGGATCGAGGACGTAAGCTGTAGAGGCAGAGTCCACTGGCGATCTCTTGGGGTGGTTTATCTTGGGAGGTAGTTGGCCACCAGGCTTGAGAAGTCTAAGCCAGAAGATAGAGTGTAGAGAATAGAGAAGAAGTCTTCGTACTGAGCTTCACCAATTCAGGGCAAAAGACTAACCAAGAAACACTGGGTCCTACATTCCAGGGTCCCATCTAGACTTAAGCTCAGGTTTTATTAAGAAAATCATATTAACAGTTCATGCACTAGAGAGCAAGGACCCCAACTCGCCTTCAAAAACCACAATGAACTTATTGTAGCAAATCCAGGTGACTTTTTCTATTCCTCGCGGAGGACGAAGGACAGCCAGGACACCGAGACTGAACGCTGAAGAAGCCGTAAGACCGGAGCGAGATATTAGTATTATACAGAGATATATCCATATATCTTATTAAGGGGTTTCTAGGTATTTGATGTGGGGGTAACTTTAGAATTTAAGTGCAATTTTTATTTCCAAGAGCAAATAGCATATTTAAAATTGTTGAACGTGCAGAGGTTCCTCATCCGTCCTGCACGGTATGTGTGTGTGTTGTGTTGAACAGCGCTGGGCACTTCTATCCACAGTCGTACAACATCTTTTGTAGACATATAGATCACCAGCAAATTTGTGTTGTGTCCCCCTCACAGCAGATCCCGTGTCACACACTGTGTTTCGTGTTACAAGGGGTCCTATTAATGGCGTCACACGTACCTGGCAACTCGCAACGGTTCCATAATTTTAGAAGCGGTCAGGTTGCTTGCTAGGACCCTTGTTGCAATATATTGATATTATCGTTATGTGAACACAGTAGAAATAGATGTACACTATACTAACTTGTAAATGATATATATTTACATAGATATATAGAGTTTGAAGGCGACTGGCCACGGCGCCAGTTTTTCCTCTCCTCTAGTCGGGAGCTCAGGTTTAATAGAGGTTTTTTGCAGTTTGTAGTAGTTAATTCCACGGGCCAGGCCGGCAGTATATATCGTTCTCCGATGGGATGCTTTGGAGACGGAGAGCAGCCTGGTCTTGTATCTTGTGCTCATCCACACAGCCCCAAAGCAGGACATACCTGGGCTGCCGTCTTCACACAGTGCGCCTCTCTCTGGGCGAGCGAAGGGACTTATTAATGAATACATAGCTGCCTTTTTTTTACATGACATCGTCTGATTACAAACATAAATCGTTTTGGTATTCTAGACCCTGTTTTTTTTTGTGTAGCTGATTTTGGGGTCGGATATAGACGAAGATTAATCATTTCATAACAGAGGTATCTGTTTGTTTTGTAATTAGTACTAGGGCAAATGACATTACAGAAGTCAGTTCATCGTGGACCCTACACAGACCCCAGGGATTTATTCTACCTTTTAAAGGACAGACGTTCACTGGTGTTAGTCTGACCTGCATTAGTGTGATCACAGCTCATGTCCGATTGGCTGGTAGGAATCGCGATACATATATGCTACACATTTTTAAACATATTTTAATTAGTACCAGCATGCAGAGAGAATATAGATTATATACATATGTTTGTTTGCCCCGTGTACGGCGCTGCAGACTTCATGTGGTGCCCTATAAATAAACAATAATAATAATAATAATAATAATATATACATATAATATAACCGTGAATTCTGACATCATTGAAATGCCAACGAAGGGCCTACATTGTGCTTTTATGTGGTTACAGAACTAAAGGCGACTTAGACTACCAATATAATTTACAGCAGGGCGTGCATTATGTCATATAGAATTAGTCCTGCTCTTTTCAAATAAAAGTTTCACCAAAAAGATCACTATGATCGATATGTATTGATCAAAATAACATTATTCATATTTCTTCAGGTGTCATTCAAACTACATACACCTGGGTGGATGAGATAACTGATGGATAGTGGGTCTACATTACTTTTCACTTAATACACTGCAGGGGTCAATATAAACTTTTTAATTAACTGCAATACATATAATTGGGTAAGCCCATAACAGCATGATGTTCTCCCAGTCATCTCCACTAGGGGGAGCCATCATTTAAATGCAAAATTGTACAAGGCTCAGAATTGAATTCAGTTTGTATGTATCCATTCATTTCTATGGCGAAACAAAACACAGGCAGCACCTTCCATCATAACTTCAAACACAATCCCATCAGCCCCTGTCCTGAAGAGCTTACGCTCTAAATTATTTCACGTGCCTATCTTATTTCTAAAATGAGAGTTCTGAAAAAAAGGGTGATATCGCCTACCTTCCAACCTCATCCCTTTTCACGGAGCAATTATAACAGGTCTCTGCTTTTCCTACTTATTTTTTGCGTGCAATAAACCAGGCTGAACTTGTCAATCAATATTAGTATAAAGATGCCTTTAACTGCAGGCTATGAATTCAGCTCACATTATTACAGGTGGGAAAAGCAGAACAAAATGTGAAAGGAGAGGACAGGTATAAAATTATATCATGTGTTTGGACATTAATCTAGGTGTGTGAATGAGTTTGCATAAAACTTCACCATGTATAAATATTGGTGTGATGGAGAATTTGATGTGCTCCATATTTAAGCTGTGTCTGACACTTATTTAGCCATAACAGTTGTAAAAATCAGAAATGTAGATATTTCTTATCACAAATTAAGAAAATACTGTATGTTTTATATTTTGCCATTACTTGGTCCTAATTATTTACACATGTTTCTGTAATATTGGACTAGTTATCTCAGGAGAGAGCTGCTTATTCAATACAATGTTACATCCCTGATCTGCAGGTTCAAAATGAGAACTCATAATCATTCATCCAATATAGACAAACTAAAGTCACATGACATGAGACACCTTGATGGCGTCGCCCTAAGCATCCAATCAAATCTCAGATTACAGAAAAAGACCGCTATGTTCGAATTCGCAAAAGTGACGTTCGTAAAAGACAAGGCTTTCTTTTAAACAAGCTATTCACAAAGCAGCTGTTTTGCAATGTGAATTTATGTATTAGAATTTAGTTTCTGTGGGCAACATACAAGTTTTCAGAAATGTTCCCCATAGTTCTAGAACCCAGACCCTCCTGAAGCTGGATGATGACTAGTGGTACAGAAATCTCAGTTTGGGGTGATTTACAGTATCTGCAGTTGTTGCATATTAGACAAGGATTTTAGCGGAGGTAAGACTGGAAATTTATTCAAAATGTTTATTTCAAACAAAGTATATATTTATAAATAATGCAGGGCGATGTTTCCATAATAAGACCCCAGGAACTGTGTGAAACAATAAGATTTAGAAATGATGTTTCATATACAAATGTGGTTTCATATACAAATGTTGTTGCTATTGGAGTTGGATCTATTCACTTTTGCATTGTTAATGTTTGAATGCTTTAAATGCTGATTGCCTACAGCCCTACCCAGTTACTTACACACATAGGGGTATATTTACTAAGCTGCAGGTTTGAAAAAGTGGGGATGTTGCCTATAGCAACCAATCAGATTCTAGCTTTCATTTATTTAGTACTTTCTACAAAATGACAGCTAGAATCTGATTGGTTGCTATAGGCAACATCCCCACTTTTTCAAACCCGCAGCTTAGTAAATCTAGCCCATAGACTTTCACACCTTAGTGATAGGCACATAAAAAAAACAAACTTAAAACTATTCAATACCTTCATACAAATTGGTTTTCTGATAGTTCTAAAGCAAACATTGGAAGAAATAATCAATAACCATTTCCTACATGTCACACAACGCTCAATGTGCTTCAATACCGGTAAAACGCTGTTCTCTGTCAGAAACGCCTGGAGCACATTGATTAACTGACCACTCCGTTACTGCAGGGGATCAATAAAGTGTTATTATTCCATTGTGTACACATTTAACCTTTTACAAGGTCAGCTGCTCCGTTTCTTTGCGTGTGTGCAATCTGCACACCAGGTAGCTGTGCATAAAGTAAAGACAATTCTCCCTTAGCCCTGATTTTTATCAAGTATTTTATAAATAATACTGAGAAGCTTATTGGATTCTTTCTGTGTCCCCGCAGTGGCTGCTGAATATATGAAGTTTTCTGTGGTCATATAGATAGAAATATGCCATCCATTAATATAGAATATATATATATTCTATAATAGTGAGCTCTGAGGTCACCGTAATGCCCCTACTAGCCTACAGCCTTGTGAAAACTACTGTAATAATATTCCTATAATAAAATCATTGTTAAATGTACAAGCAGCAACATTTACAACATTTTGTAACCCCTAAATCCTGCTGTTAGCGCCAGTTGCCTCCTGCTGCCCCATTCTAAGGCAGCAGGGTGCAACTGGTGTCCTGGAGGTAGTATTCTGTCCTCAAAGGGGTTACATATGGCCCCAGGCTGGCAGGGAGTGCTGGGACATTAAGCTCCACATTCGCTGGAGAGTCACAAGTTACCTACCTCCAGGTACCAGAAGAGATAGTACAATGTGCACATGGTACCTCCTACTACGTCACACATACACACCTCGAAGCCTTGTAAAACTACAACTCCCATAATTCTTTTTTTATTCACTGGCAGCATAAGGGTCATGAGATATTATCTTTATAACGTCAAACAATCTTTTCATCAATACCATGTATTCCAGAGATAGGCAACCCGATACACTTCAGGGGCCACACCGGCAAGCCTCTAAACTTCAAAAGGGCGCACATTACCCTTAATCTCATTAATAAGATAATACAAGACATTTAAACAAAGAAAGAGACACCTATCTGTAATAACATATCAGCGGGTATTTTAAATAATTTGTTACAAGCTATAACACACAGATCTGACAATAAAGCTGGAACGAGCTGGGGGCCACAGGGAAAGCTCGGGGGGCTGCCTGTTGCCCATTACGGACATATTCTGTCCCTATGAATGAACATATCCATTTTTACACATCATCAACACTTTACACCAAGCCTGGCCGACCTGTGGCTCCCTAGGTGTTGTGAAACTACAATTCCCAGCATGCATTGTCAGCTATCAGCTGACCATCTATTGGCAATGCATGCTGGGGTTTGTAGTTTCACAACACGTGGCGAGCCGCAGGTTGGCCAGTCCTGTTTCAGACCTTGTATATGATCCAGCTCCATAAACTAGCATAATACTAACATGTAGAGAAGGATATGACTTATATTGAAGTATTTAAACCCCATAGAGGTACCTTAGGTACCAGTTACTGTAATGCAGCGAGTGACTATTTTGAAAAATGAGTGAATTTTTGAATGTACAGTATAGTAATGAAATATATAGACAGTATCGATGTACTGGGTGATACTGGCTGTAAGAGATATACACACATTGTAACAGATTTACACTGATAATAAGAAACTACGTCACAGAACTAAGTGGCTGTTTAGAGGTATTTAAATAATATTCTCAGATAAGAATGTTTATAGGGATAGTAGCACTAGATGCATTTCAATTAATAGGAATATTATTGTACAGTAGCAAAATGACAGATAATGTATAGAAAAATGTTATTAATTGAGCAAATGTATAGGATTATTTTTAAGAAGTTGAATTGCAAACATGTACACATTAATGCCAGTGTTGACTGCGATCTGTAGAATTAATATACTGATCAATGACCTAGAGGTGTTTGACTGTTAGGAGACGTATGCAACGTACAATGTACAAGACTATATAGATACAGAGAAGGGAATTGTGGGAGCTAAAAGATCTGGAATAGAATCCGCCCTAAATGTTATTTAAGAATATGCAAATTCATTTGTCTGAAATCTTTTCCGGGACTAGTTTGCAGGTCTGAGAACGGAGTGGGAAACTGTGCGAGGAAATAAATATATCAGAGTTTTTCAACCTTCTCACACCGATCACTTTAATCAAGATATAATCTATGATACAAACAGAAACTGCGGCTAAAAATAAAAAATAAAACAGATCAAAATCCATTGGAGCATTTTCCATTTCTAAGTGCATGAAAAAAGAGAAACAAAACATTTGTACGCAAAGTGTTAATTATATTGTGCAGAATTCTTAAGACTTTTGCTACATATGCAAACATAAAAAAAAAAAAAAAAAGTTAATCAATCAAATAAGTAAAAATGTGCCATTCTGTTTGCACACAAGAGCGAACGTAATGTTTGACGCTAGACACCAAAGCCAATAGTCGCGAAGCAATGTTGGTAACAAAAGCACAAGTGTTTTGCATGTACAACATAATTATACAGAATTGATTTTTAAACGGCAAGACTGTATTGTGAGATATTGGAGACTTCCCCAAATGGTAGTTTCAGGCAGCTCTCTTGAGTTTTAAGCAGAGGATAATGAACAAATCATGGTTACAGCTCCCTGCTGAACTCAAACAGAATTTATTTATTATTTTCACACACACGGTCCCTGATGAAGTTAATTTACCTGTGATTTAAGTACAGCAACACAGAATCAGTGCCTTTTATTTGCCGTTTGTTCAATGGTACCCATTGACCCACCATTCATTTTTTTTCACTAAAGCCACAAGAGGGCGCTTTTAGTACATAAAGATTTTTAATACCATCTCTAGAACCACTGAACACTCGCTAAGCCATGGAAATGTGCTGGTGTGCAAAAATGTTGCTTATAGAAAATATTTACTATATTTAAATTGCTGTAAACATTTAAAATCATGATCTACCATTGAATTATAGGGTTGACCTATTGATCACATGCCTTTAATGGACTAATGCATCAAATTCTGATTGTGTGTAATTTGCCACTCACTTATACAGATTTACAAATCAATAAAAAAAAAGCCAAGGGGGATTTAACAATCCAGTGTAGAGCTCAGTTATCACAAGCAGTGGCTCTGTGAGAATCACAACTTAACGTTCACTATTAAGTCTAATCAGGCAACTCATTAAATGCAAAAATGTTGCTCCACTTTTTGCCATAGTCTCCACACACTCCTGTAGATCACAAAGTACCTTGTCACCTGGCGTCACCCAACGTTTATAGTACATGATAACCTTTGATAAATTCAGCAGTAACCTGGTACGGTCATACTTCTGTAGGTTTATAATGTAACAAGCTCTGATTTTTCTGTAGAGTGTGACGAGCCTTTTAAAAAAAAAACATAAAATTGTATTTTTTAAACCTTTCCAAAGTGCAAAATAGCCATGTGGTTTGTTTGTTTTTTCTGAAGGACAGTGCAGTGATGTGTATATCCCCACTGTCATTTCTTAATAAAAACATCAAATCTACTTGTGTCCGTCTCGTTTTTTATTCCCGTGTGGCAAATATACAGGGGTAGGGGTTGCATTTATTAAATTTGGTGCAAAAGTGGTGCTGCCCGTAGAAACAAGAGTCTCATTTTTCTAGTGATTATAATAAAAATAAAAATAAAAAAACAATGGATCGGTTGCTTTATTTTCTCAGCAATCTATGGAACCTACAACAGCATCTTACACGAAAATCCCATAGCACAAACGTGCAGATATATGGATAATATGGTAATGAACACGGGCGCTCTCAGCTAGCAAATAATTAAAGTACTAATGGTCATAATGATGTAAGAAGAATAATCTGCTGTCACTCAGACATAGATAGGCATAATGTCAATTTCACTGAAAGTACACACCAAGGTTTTGTTCTGTGTTATCAGCCATGTCAAGGTATGTACTCACCGTTGCCTGTAGGTTGCCCTGCTGTGCGCTCTGAGGTCAAAAGAGTGATCTATTAATCAAAATAAAAGCACAGGAATGATTGTGGGCACATTACAGGGTAACACACCAGGTAAAGTCTGTGATAGAGACTCCTGAAGTGTCCTATAACAAGCTTACAGGCAGGAAGTCTGGTCTGCTTTGCAGAAACTATTACTAAACAGAATAACGTATACATTTAACCCCTTCACAACCGGAGTGTTTTAGTGTCGGTATAGGCAGTGAATACCGATACAGACACTAAGGGGTATATTTACTAAACAGCGGGTTTGAAAAAGTGGAGATGTTGCCTATAGCAACCAATCAGATTCTAGCTGTCATTTATTTAGTGCATTCTACAAAATGAAAGCTAGAATCTGATTGGTTGCTATAGGCAACATCTCCACTTCTTCAATCCCGCACTTTAGTAAATCTAGCCCTAAAACTGGACAGTTTACCGGCTCTGTGCTAGACCACTATTCCTGATAAGGCAGACTATCCTTCCACTAAGAATGTGTGAAATTATTATAAAGTCACTGGATCCTATTATTAAGTTCTGCTTCCTCTGTGTAGGACGTAGACTTTAAACTGGCTGATTTTGGGCTTATAATAAATAAGCGTGGAAAATAAAAGAAAGATCTTGTTTTGTTGTTTCGATTAGAAGGAGCCCTAAGAGTCAGTGAATCCACAGCACAAAGTCCCCTGTCACTACTGGTCTCCGTGGTGCGATCATCATGAACCTTTTTTTTTTTTTAAAGTTAATAGTAATATAATTTGCCATAACACAGCACCATTCCTCCCCCCAGGCCCTGCCTGCGCATACAATAATACAATACAGTACATTTCTGTAGTCAGCACAGTAATATATTTATTATTCAGAAGTTGCTGGCTGTACATAGCTATATGCTCTGGTTTGTATGAAGTGTCGTATTCATAAAACACCCCTATAGAGAGAACGGATAACAGAGGTAATGCCACATCCTAAAACTCCAGGGGCTAGATTTACTAAGCTGCGGGTTTGAAAAAGTGGGGATGTTGCCTGTGGCAACCAATCAGATTCCAGCTGTCATTTTGTAGAAAGTACTAAATAAATGAAAGCTAGAATCCGATTGGTTGCTATAGGCAACATCCCCACTTTTTCAAACCTGCAGTTTAGTAAATACACCCCCAGGGGTCAAACACAGTTAACGAGCACACTGCACAGAACACATTTTGGGGGGAGACTCAATATGGCACAAGGTGTTTCTGGAACGTCCATTGCATCCGATGCTATGGTGGGAGCCAATCAGAATTGATATTTCCAGGGGGCGGTGAATGAACTAGTGAGAGTACCCTTGGCAGCACCGTCACCCCCCCCCCCCCCCCTCTAACTTTGAAGCAGAGCCCCCTCCCTCGGCTCCTCAGTCTGTGGCGCATGGCTGTGACATCATAACCAAGCGCCACACTAACACTGACATGTTTTCGGCATATTTCAGTATAATAACAATCTTACAGATGCCCAACGCAGGACATATCGGAGATATCTCCGGCATTACGCAAAGTACCGCACAGTACAACAGTCCCCATAATTTTCAATGGGGGCTGCAATTTGGTTAAATTTACCAAGCTCGACCTCACCCCAGATGGCTCACGTCATCTGAAGACGGCAGTAGCCATTCAATCCTAGGGGGAAAGGATTGCAGGAGAGGGATGTTCGGATCGCTCTCCTTCCTGCTCTCCACTGCGCTATTTAACGAAAATAACAACTGCGAATGTGCGACTTAGGGTTGTGTATGTACAGTAAAGACTCTGGGTCAGAACCTGGAGTTGTCATTAGAAAAGAGTCACCACCAGGACAGTCTATCGGATGCGCTGTATGGGCGTGACTTTAATACTAAACTGCGCCCTTAAGTCATTGCTGCGATGACAGACGATACTTAAAGGAGCAAAAATCCGTAGATTGTTAAATAGGTCCCTTAAAGAGAACCTGCACACTGTGGAGGCAGCCATATTGTGAGGTGAACACAACATTCATTACAATACAGTGACATCAAGACTAATATTGATGAGGCTGTCTCTATAGTCCCAAATCATTAACACATTTTATATATATATATATATATATCATCACAGAAACTCCAAATGTCATCTGCATCAAAAACGATGCCAACATAATACACACACATATATACATACATATATATATATATTAATTAATTTAGAATTTTACCTGAGCTTCTTTATAAATCACATGTCCTGGATGTGTGGCCCCATCTTGCAGTGGAGAGAGCACATGTTTTACCCACAAATAGTTACAATTAGACCCACACTAGGTGACTGTGTAAGTAGTCTCTGCAGTGACTGACAGCTCAGACCTCCCGGCCCCGTTGCATGCTGGGATTTGAAGTCTTAGAGACCCTGATAGTAATAGGACAGGTGACTATGGGATTGGGGAACGGGGCTCTGCAATATTACTGCATGGGGCTGCCTGTGGCCATCATCTTGGACCTAATTCATGTGCAGATAGATAGTCCTAGGTGACCTTTTCTGTAATATCCATTTCTATGGATCTACTTTAAACATTGCTAGATATAGGCTGCTCAGCCTCAGCCTCAGCCTCAGCCTGACCTCTGCACCACCCCAGACCTCATTAGTAGAACAGCTGCAGGTCCTATGGTGAAATCCCCAGTTATACAGTGATCTGTTATACATACAGTCATCCACAATATCACTAACATGCTCTTCCAGGACTGGCCATTATTAAATTATTATACTAATACTGTTATTATATTACAGTAATTATATATATATATATATATATATATATATATATATATATATATAAATAAAAATGTAGGATTGCTATTATTTCTATTATTTGAACTACTTGATGGTATATGGTAACTGACCAGTATATTTGGCTTAATGGACAATATTTGAAAAATAAAATTAAAAAATATATATACTGTATATATATATACATATATATATATATATATATATATATATATATATATATATATATATATATATACACACGCACACACACACAAGGAAGCATTTAAAGATGTATACCAGCATACTATACATTTTCCAGAATGCAGGCGATTGAACAATGCGGCAGACATAAATATTGGATCCGCAGTGCTCCCTTATACATACACTGTACTAGCTCTATGTCATAGTATAGGCCCACTTGAAGTTCTTTGGAAACGCTCTGGAAAATGCACAGGGTGAATCAGCTCCTATATTCCTTATAACGGTTTCCTCCTGAAATGCTGCTTGTTTTATCTCTATTTATAACCAGTGCTTTTTTTTGTCATAGAACTCACCGGAACTGAGTTCTGGCACCCTTTTTCGACGGATTTTCCACGTTGTAAAAGTAACTTATTAACATTTGATGTTTGGTCCCCGTGGACTTGAATCGTCCTGTCGAGCGTAGCAGGTCGATGGCAAAATCATTAAAACGGTGCATGCAGCTGGATGTGTGTCGAGTGCGATGCACCGTTTATAACTATGATAATTATAAGATTTGGGGGTATGGCAGAACTTTGTATTATGTGTCACTTTTGTGTGTTTGAAGACAGTGCACAGTATGTCCCATTATAAATATAGGAACAAGACCTGACCTCGGAGGGGGCGGAGCATTGAAGGGCTTTCTTGGGGAGGACAAGGCTGTACGCCCTCCTGCTGCACTGAAATCGCCCCGTCACTGTGCCCACTTCACCACTTTGTCTCACTGAAATAATCCCACCCTGCAAAATGAAACCTCGTTTCTGCATGTTTACCAAAAACGTAAGCGAGGTTGTGCACCTAATCCCATACCTCCCAGTGGTCAGTATTTTGGAGGGACACCCTGAGTCGCGGACCGCAAAAGGGGCAGGGCTTATCAGGAAAGTGGGTGGGGGTTTGCCCACATTTGTTCCTTTGTGGCCGGTGTTTTGACGTAACAGGGACAGGCTTATTTTGTCCCTCTTTCAGGATCTAAATGTTGGGAGATATGTAACCCACGCTCAGTAATAAATGCCCTTAATCCGCTCTACCCCTCCCATCGCCCAGTGTGCGCTAATGTGGGAACGTGATGTCACATATTAGCATTTGCACTGCTGTCTGAGAACGAGGGCGCGTGGTGTGTACACACTTCAGGAGCGTACGACCAGAATGTGCATATGGCATGTGCACTTTATAACCATATAATAACACCATGCAAAGATCTCCGTAACGAGGGATGTAGAATTTAATTAAATGTATCTACCATCTTAACCAAGAAATGTTGCGGCATAGGGTAATGAGGGATCAATTCTGAACACTGATGACCTAATGAAGCAAGAATTTTGAATGACATAAACTTAAAATACTACAATCTAAGCTGGGTACACACTACGGGTTTTGCAACCAACTATTGAGCAATCACACGATAAACGACCAATATTGCATTAGTGTTTACTCTCGCACGATCATGTTTAATCGTTCCAAAGCTCGTCGTATCGTTTGGTCTTTTCAACAGATGGTTATGACAGATGAAGAGCACATATCTGACCGTAAATCGTGCAGGTGTGTACACATGAATCAGCATACTCATCGGGACTCTCAGTCGTTGGTAAAATCGTTACAGAAATCGCATCTGCAGTAATTTTCTGTAGTGTGTACCCAGATTGAGTGTGCTTACTCCTAGTATCGGGTGTACTGAAAGATCGTGTATATTATATTCAACACAGAACAAAAATAAATACATATGAACTATGTTGCATTTAGCTCTAAGCCGTTAACGTGACCTGTATATATATATATTACCTCCATTGATGAACCAGGCTTTTGCAAATTGTGATTTTAATGTCTGCATTGCAGATCGACTGTCAAAATGGAGTATCTGATACATTTCCAATTCATTAATCCAATTTATTGTAGTAGTCAGTGATATCAATCCTAGCTGAAACCAGAATGCATGTTAAAACAAGTCCATATTCCCATCAGTGTGTAATTGTTTTGTATGTGTGATAAGGGGAAATAGAGCTGCTCTATATTAGGGGTAGATTTAGCAAACTTTTTGAAAAGGAAAACCATAGGTGTTGCCCATAGCAACCAATCAGATTCTAGCTCTTATGTATTTAGTACATTCTAGAAAATGAGAGCTAGAATCTGATTGGTTGCTATGAGCAACATGTCCACTTTTCCTTTTTTTAGAAGGTTTGATAAATCCCCTAGATTCTAAAGAAAACTAATAATAAATTCATCAGCTCATAAAGGCAGGGTTGGGCTTGCCTGCTGGGAAGCCAGGCTATCCCCTGGTAGGCCCCGACCCCTGTAAACCACGTCGCCCCTCCTCTCTGCTCCATTCACATTGAATGTCAGGCGTGACGTCATCAAGTTACGCCCGACATTGAGTGAGGAGCGCCGCAGAGAGGACCCAGTACGGAAGAAAGAAAACAGAAGAAAAGAGATGGAAGAAGCCTATAGGAAGGTAAGTAAAAGAACGGAGACAAGGGGAGGGAAACAGAAAGGAACAGAGTGATGAAGAAGAGGGGGGGGGCACAGAGTGATGAAGAAAAGGGGGGGGCACAAAGTGATGAAGAAGAGGGGGGCACAGAGTGATGAAGAAGAGGGGGGGGGCACAAAGTGATGAAGAGGGGGGGCACAGTGATGAATAAGAAGAGGGGGGCGAGACACAGAGTGATGAAGAAGAGGGGAGGAGGGTCTAAGTATTAATCGTAGGTCCTATTGATTTAACGCCGGGCCTGGTTGTAATTTTTTTTCCAAATAGGGCCCCCAACATTCCAGGATTCAGACAAGCCGCAACTAAAGAAACCAGCAGCTACAAGTGGTGAAAGTGACAAGAACAGGTAGGACAGTCTGTCAAATGTTCTGAGTCTAGTGGGACAATCCCGATTTTTGGTGACTGTTCCGCCCAATCTAAGGGGCAGGTCAAGACTGTATATTCTTTATATACTACACTATGGTGCTAGCTGTCCTTTGTGGGCTGACCACTCCCCCTCTAGTGTCTGGTGTCGCATCTTTGATGGCTGGCCACACCCCCTCTGGTGGGCCCCTAGCGTTGCAGTCCCACCGGGGGGCCGTTCATGCCCCAGTCCGACACTGCATAAAGGAGCATTGCATTCTCTGGCATGATCGTGCTTAAACCCTGCCTCGCTACCACTGATATAGGGGGAAGGAGACGGGTTATTGTGATGGAATTTGGCATGTACACGGAATTCCTGGGGTCATCGGATGGTGCCACTAACCTGTACATATATTCTCTTGCTGAGTAATCAGGGACCGGATGGATTTTATACATTGGTAACCTGGTTAATATTGATGTTTTGAGTGTGTTAAGAACCAGCGGTCTCCCCAAAAAATGTTTGTGGACGTTAGTGCCTATGACAAAGGAAAGGACATTACATTTTGGAACATATCAGCGGGTAAGACGGACATCATTGTACAAATAAGTATCTCCATTAATGGAGCTTCAAAAAGACAGACCATTATAATACAGACAACGACCGTTTATTAAAATGACAAAGGGACTTGCAGAGAAATGTTTGGTGTTTTGGTCATAACCATTACTATGTTTTATTAAGGTTGTTGTCACTTTGGTTTTCTTGTGTTTAAGTTGTTTTCCCTAAATCGTTCTGCAAGCCGCCCTTTGTACATCGTCGCTGTCACTTTGCGGATCGTCCTTTGCAACAGCCGAAAAGATTGGACAAAGAGAATTTCTTTTTTTTAGTTGTTTCCATAGGGCAGGTCGTCATCGGCACAGCCTGAAATACCAAAAAGATAAGTCACAAGTTAGAGCCAGTAATTAAATCTACCTGATGATTATATTCATATTCCAGTGCCCCATGTTGAGTACAGAACATTTTCTTCTTTACCATAAGTAAAAGTTAGTTATTTGTAAACAGTGTTATATGTAGATCTATTCTGCTGCAAGTGATAACGCTGAGTAAGTAGGGTTATGTCCCTAATAAAACCACACTCTCCCAGTTCAAGAGTTATTCACCACAGAGCTACATGTAATGGTTCAGGTACATTGCAGTGCAAACACCAGTGAAGCTGTATGTTTAACACACCTGACAACGATAGATCTCAGGAGCAGGAGAAGGGTAGGGATCAGAAGAAGTGTAGGGATTAGGAGAAGGTAAGGAGCAGGAGGAGGGTAGGGTGCAGGAGAAGGGTAGGGATCAGGAGATGGTAAGGAGCAGTAGAAGGGTAAGGAGCAGGAATGGGGTAAGAAGCAGAAGAAGGGTAGAAATCAGGAGAAGGGTAGGGAGCAGGAGAAGGTTAAGAAGCAGGAGAAGGGTAAGGAGCAGGAATGGGGTAAGGAGCAGTAGAAGGGTAAGCAGCAGGAGAAGGAGAAGGAGCAGTAGAAGGGTAAGGAGCAGGAGAAGGGTAAGGAGCAGTAGAAGGGTAAGCAGCAGGAGAAGGAGCAGTAGAAGGGTAAGCAGCAGGAGAAGGAGCAGTAGAAGGGTAAGGAGAAGGATAAGGAGCAGTAGAAGGGTAAGGAGTGGGAGAAGGGTAAGGAGCAGTCGAAGGGTAGGGAACAGGAGAAGGGTAAGGAGCAGGAGAAGGAGCAGTAGAAGAGTAAGGAGTGGGAGAAGGGTAAGGGGCAGGAGAAGGGTAAGGAGCAGGAGAAGGGTAAGGAGCAGGAGAAGGGTAAGGAGTGGGAGAAGGGTAAGGAGCAGTAGAAGGGTAAGGAGCAGGAGAAGGGTAACAAGCAGGAGAAGGGTAAGGAGCAGTAGAAGGGTAAGGAGTAGGAGAAGGCTGGGGAGTGGTAAACAAACTCACTTGGGCTCATTTACTGACATTGCATTAAGGTGCATAATCTGCACTAAATCATAACAACCAATCAAATACATGCTATCATTAGCTGACTTGCACGAGAAAGATAAATGTCAGTTACTGATTGGTTGCTATAGTTCTGTGTAAATGTGGCACCTAATTGCAATGTTAGTAGATGTGCCCTATGTTTGGCCTATCTTTACACAAATACAGAACAAAAAAACAGACAGTATTTTCGCATTTACTTTCCTGCTTACAACATAGTAAAAGAAGAAAAATCTATGTTACGTTTTTACTGTCTATATATTACGCCATTGTCTATAGAGAATATCTAATCATTCACATCAGTCCCTGCTGCAGTGGAGCTTACAGTCTATATCCCCTACCATAAACATATAACACATACAAACACACATACACCTGACCAATATAATTTCAGAGTGTGGGAGGAATCTAGAGCAAACCCACACAAACAGGGGGAGAACATACACACTCCACACAGGTAGGGCCCTGGTTGGAATTGAACCCAGCTCTGAGAGGCAGCAATGCTAACCACTGTGCCACCAGGCTGTAATAATGTAATTTGAAATAAAGTCTCTTTCTGTCTTCCATATCTCTTTGTTAGTATATCGGACAGGTGTGCCCTCATCCACATCCTCTTATCTGTGGGTAACTAGTATAAATGATGTTACAATGGGACATAATTATCACCTGTTTCTTTGTGCCATCTCCTTTCCTTATCACTGATATCTGCCGGCAGACTGTGTCACTCAGCTGACCCTGGAAGACAAAACCACCATAGTTCAATGTGTGTCCATGTGTCCCACCAACCTCGCCCCGCCATGTACATTACGTTTATGTCCAGTGTTTGACCCATTCCCTTATTATTCCCTGCATTGTTCTAGCGTTAAAAATTGTGTTTTGTCTAATTGAAAATGTGCAGCTAGTTCTTCTACTACTTACCTACTTGTCCATTTCTATAAAGAGATTTACAAATAAATAATAAATGCTAGCACAACATACACATTTTTATACCAGTGGGTCTGAGGCCTAACAGTCCGGAGACGTTTGACAGTAATCTACGGATGCTGGATAGTCGTCAAAGGAGCAGTAACATATGTGCAGCAAGGACGTGATACACCTAACAAGGGGCAGAACATGGCAACATGAAGTGTGTGAGAGGCCTCTTCCAAGCATGCGCAGTCCTGGCGTATACCCGCAATGCGATTGCTCTGCTCAAAAAGGGTCTCAGCAGCAACGCTGGGTCCTCAGAGGAGAGGTGTTGCTGGACCCCCTCATATCCAAGCCCTGTAGCTATCACACCTCCTATTGCCTTACGCCCGTGCACCTAACCTTAGCAAAGACCCTCTTAAGATGTAATAAGTAAAGTTCTGTGTGTGTTTTGGTTCTCTATATGTATTTTAAATGTGCCTTGATGCTGAAAGGGACTAACTCTATTATTAAAGCTTTCCCATATGATGCATCTAATAGAGATATAAAGAAATGTCATCATTTAAAAAATAATGTGTGGAACATTCTCAGGACATTCTGTGACAGTCAGGTGGTTTTTACATGTCCATGAGTTAAACATCTGGAGTAATGCCGCACAATGGCTACACAACCCTGATCATCTCCTGTATGGGTTTACATCTTCCACTATCTGCACCCTTCCCTTTCTATATTGGGGATAGAAGTACTTTCATTTTTTATCACACATTTGTATAGAGGGGAGGAGTAGGGAGCAAGAAGGACCACGGAGGACTGGTGGCTGCCGGCTGCGTGTACAGTAAACAAACTCACCCGGGGTCATTTGCCAACATTGCATTAAGGTGGAGAATCTGCACTAAACCACAGCAACCGGTCATATTTGTGCTGTCATTGGCTGGCTTGCACTAGACCAGTGTTTCTTAACTCCAGTCCTCACGCACCCCTAACACCTTATGTTTTGAGGATTTCTGTCTATGGAACAGGTAGGATAATCACTGACCCAGCCAAATAGACTAAGTCACCTGTGCATGATTAAAGAAATCCTGAAAACATGAGCTGTTGGGGGTACGTGAGGACTGGAGTTAGGAAACTCTGCACCAGACAGATAAAAGATAATTATTGATTGGTTGCTATGGCTCAGTGTTAAGTTTGTACCTAAATGCTATGTTAAGAAATGTGCCTTCATTTTTCCCAAATATTTACATAAATATAAGTCAAAAACAAACAATACTGTCACATATGTTCCTGCATACAACATGCATAAGAGAACAAAATGTTTGTGCCCCTTTAAATGAAGTCTCTGTTTGTGCTCCCTATCTGTATTTCTGTACATCGGACAGGTGTGCTCTCATCCACGTCATCTTATTTGTGGTAGGCTGCATAGATTATGTCACATGAAGTGAGAAGCGTACAGAACCCCTCAGAGGTCATATTACCAGTATTGCTCTCTCTCTTCTTATTGTTGATGACATCTGTTGGCAGACCATGTCACTGGGTTCTCCCTGGAAGAAAAATGACAACAATGTGTGAATCAATCAGCCTGCGGAACACTGACAGATCTGGAGAAGAAGAGAAGATGATTACTTTCATATCTCTTATGTCTGTCAGTCCCTTGTCCTGCATGGTCTTGTCTCCATCTGCGACACAGGGTATCTCAGTGACTTTATCCCGCCAGTGTTCCGTGTCTCCGTCCTCCTTACGGGATGATTCCTCCAGTCTGCGCATCTTGTCCGCTTCTTTGGAAAGGGATATCTCAGTTACAGTGTCTCCTTTATGATGTAATTCTTCCAGCCTACCAATCTCATCTTTGTCTGTCTCCTTCTCCTCTTCTAGTACCTGTACAGGTGATAGAAAGATACTAGCAAAGCATCACTGGATGCAAGTTCCCCTCAAGACCACAAAAAGGAGGTTAAACCCAGCTAGGATTATGTGGGTATTCTGAGTGCAAACACAAATGTTCAATATAAAGGCCTCACAATAGCTGTTATATTGTGCAAACAAAAAGAAAAATGGTTGGAGTCTTCTGACTTTCCAATTATCAGGCTTTAGCATCTATGGCATCTATGGAACCTAATATCGGAAGTCATCAGTTTGCTGCTATATTAATCTGACAGTCCCTATTGTGCACATCAATGGATGCATCTTGTTTCCTTATAAACACACGGGGATCTGTGACACGGTTTCTATCAATGTCATTTATTACACAAATGTCCTAACCGGACAAAACAAACTTTACTGGATCTTGACAAGGAATGGGAAACAAGACGCGGACAAAAGCTTAAGTAAAATAAAACTAAAAGAAAAATAACTGCTAATTATCTGAAAAAAATGCTGATAAAGTTTAGCAGAGCGTTCATCCGATTGCAGCATAATCCTACGCACCCACTGGCACTCAAGGTGCACTTTTTATTACTAATAAAAATATGATACGCGTTTGATATTTAACTAGGGTATTAGAGATTATTTTATATATTCAATTTAACTGAAATGCTGTAAACACACATTAATGGAACAAGCAGCGTTCCGAAAAACATGAAACAACGCAAGTTAAGATGCACATGGATTTGAACTGACTTTGAACAACGATTTTAAGCGCCATCAGTTTACCTGTGTTGTACACGTGTTAAAAACACGTGTAGACCCGCAAAACTCAATTGCAAGTGAGTACGCTGCTTAAGTAAGCCAACAATGAAGGAAAAGATTATTAGTTCACGTGATTAGTGTCACTATTGTATCCTACGCTCACAGTGTCAACCCTGAGAACTCCAAAATAACTTGCCAAACGGGATGATGGACATGTTAACGTCAACAGTAAACAAAGGACAATTATAATATATAGCACTGACTCTGATATGCCAAATTATGGAGATTAATTGTAGATGAAAAAGAGGGACTTGTTTATATACGGTTTCCCTGTATATATGTATGTCTTGTGGTACTAGAATCCAGTTGGCAAATTAACAACCAGTAACAAACACAATAAAAATAGCAATCACTATTACGTATAATATCGTTATTGAACTGAATTAATTATTGTTATGTGTAGGGGGCCACAAGTGCAACTCTTGCTTCACTCTAAATTCTACACATGCTCAGTAATACTACAGGGAATTTTACGCCTGAGAGACTTACGTTCGACTTCAAATGCTGCCATGTTGTACGATTGTGAACCAATGTACAGCGGAGAAAAAAAGCAGTTCTCTAAAACCTGGGAAATGTGCATGTAATTAAGGCTAGTGGTCAACTATATATGCATAGGAACCGTAAATTACAGTATACACCCGCCAACACTTCTGAATACCATTTCCCACTCTGGCTCCCCCAACCCTACTTTTTAATCACCCTAACTCACCCGTACTAACACTTCCCTGGTCACCCTATCCTGGATCCCACATGGGGAGTTATAGCTATCCTTTACATAGACACCTAGTGAATATAGCACTTACTCAGGAGTTACAATATGTGCACTATGCATTGTTTGTTACATTGCACAAAGCATGTGACTCTCCTGCCCTTCTCTCTTTTCTGTGCCCTTACCCATCAGTCCTTCTCTCTTTTCTGTGCCCATATCCATCTGTCCTTCTCTCTTTTCTGTACCCTTATCCATCTGTCCTTCTCTCTTTTCTGTACCCTTATCCATCTGCCCTTCTCTCTTTTCTGTGCCCTTATCCATCTGTCCTTCTCTCTTTTCTGTGGCCTTATCCATTTGCCCTTCTCTCTTTTCTGTGGCCTTACCCATCTGCCCTTCTCTCTTTTCTGTGCCCTTACCCATCTGCCCTTCTCTCTTTTCTGTGCCCTTACTCACCTGCCCTTCTAACTTTTCTGTGCCCTTATCCATCTGCCCTTCTCTCTTTTCTGTTCCCTTATCCATCTGCCCTTCTCTCTTTTCTGTGCCCTTATCCATCTGCCCTTCTCTCTTTTCTGTGCCCTTATCCATCTGCCCTTCTCTCTTTTCTGTGCCCTTATCCATCTGCCCTTCTCTCTTTTCTGTGCCCTTACCCATGTGGCCTTATCTCTTTTCTGTGCCCTTACCCATCAGTCCTTCTCTCTTTTCTGTGCCCTTACCCATCTACTCTTCTCTCGTTTCTGTGCCATTACCCATGTGGCCTTATCTCTTTTCTGTGCCCTTACCCATCTGCCCTTCTCTCTTTTCTGTGCCCTTACCCATCTACTCTTCTCTCGTTTCTGTGCCCTTATCCATCTGCCCTTCTCTCTTTTCTGTGCCCTTACCCATCTGCCCTTCTCTCTTTTCTGTGCCCTTACCCATCTGCAGTTCTCTCTTTTCTGTGCCCTTACCCATCTACCCTTCTCTCTTTTCTGTGCCCTTACCCACCTGCCCTTCTCTCTTTTCTGTGCCTTTCCCCCACTGCCCTTCTCTCTTTTCTGTGCCCTTACCCATCTACCCTTCTCTCTTTTCAGTGCCCTTACCCATCTGCATCCACAGCTCTCTAGGTTAAGCTGCCAAATCTTACATAGTTATTTAGTATCTAAAAAGTAACCTATTACACCACATAGCAGCAATGCGACAAAGAGACAAATATTGAAAACATCCTTTTCGGGTTGTAAACAATTATTTGACTGCTGGAAGGAAACCTCGGGACAACACAACATAATCACAACACGACATTTTCTAAATAGCATTTTTGGTCTATTTACCAAATAATTTGCTAATACATAAAAACTGCTACACATTACAAATCGGAGCAGCGCAACGCCGGGTGAACCTGTTTGTATATAAATATATATATTGTAAACTTGGGATGCATTAGGCCAGGACCCCAATACAAGCATGCCACATCCATTTCTCCAAAAACCACTGCTTCCCTTTTTGAGCAGGTTACTACCCTTTTGATCTGAAACTTTAAAATGCGATACTGTTGTGTGAAGTTTGTTAGGACAACAGAAAGTTGCACCATGCCTGTTTAGACATGTGAAGATGTTGGCTGCACCAGTAGGTAGAGTACTCACAAGGGCATGTTTACTAACATTGTATTTAGGCACAAGTTTTGTATCTTGTATTTGTATTTGTGCTTTGTATTTTGCAGTAGACAAATAAAAGCTAATTATTGATTGGTTGCTGTGGCTGTGCGTTATTTATTTTGAAAGAAATGCAATCTTAGTAAGATTAGGGCTAGATTTACTAAAGGGTGGTTAAGCGAAACCGCTGATTTTTGGCGATTTTTCAGACGGTTTTATTTACTGAAGCCCAATTAAATTGGCCAAAATAAGAGAGATGGTTGTGAGTGGCGAGATTGCTCAAACTGCATGTTGTTTGAGAACAGAAGAGAAAGCACCATTGACATTTAAATTATTTGGGCAATCATTATTTATTGATTAATGGGCAAAATAAATATTAACTTATGGAGGATTTTTTTTTTTTTTTTTTTTTTTTTTAAGGGGACACTATTAGAGCATTATATTATGGGGGGAATGTGAATATATAATAACATTAACTGATTGTTAATAGTGGATATAATTATTTATGTTCCACAATTTGGCATTACATACTGTCTGAATAATATAATAATGAAATAATTTTGTCCCCTTAATATAGAGGGGGTAAAAAAAAATCCCCATAAGATAATATTGAATTCATTTTGCCGCTTATTCAATAAATAATGATTGCCCAAATAATTAAATGTCAATGGTGCTTTCTCGCAGCCTCAAACCGCCCTATAGGAATCACGGCGGTTTGAACCACTAAACCGCCGGCGATGTGTGGTGGTTTTGAGCCGCCACCAAACTGGATTCTTAGTAAATCTAGCCCCCAGTGTCTTTGCCCAAATATAGAATGAAAACAGGCAATATTGCCACATTTACTTTCCTGCACCCACACACATCAGATAAAAATAAATAAATGTAAGGTTACTATCCCTTTAAATGAAGTCTCTTTCTGTGTTCTCTATCTAGGTGTTAGTATAATGGACAGGTGTGTACTCATCCACATCCACTTATTTGTGATAAGCTGCATCAGTTATGTTACATGAAATAAGAAGAGCATAGGACCCGTTTTGCGGTCCTTATTACCAGATGTTGCCCTGCGCCGTTGTGTTCTTTAAACAGATGTGAAATTTGGCGGCGGACGGTGTCGTTCAGATCACACTGGGGAAACAAATGACAATAATTAAATGTGCGGATCAGTCTGAGGAACAGTGAGACAATGGCAGAAGAAGAGAAGATCATTACGCTAATATCTTCTATTATCCGATCATCCTTGGCGGGCATGTATATGGAGTCCCCTTCTTGCCCTTCGTCCAGCCTGGACATCGTATCTCCAATTTTAAAACGCAATTTCTTATTTATTTTTCTATGGGGCGATTGTGTCCGTTCTTCCAGCACATGCTCTCCGTCTGGTGTTATAAGTACCGTCTGCCCTTCTTTCAGCGCCTGTACAGGTGACAGGAGATAGTTAGGAAGACAGTTTGAGAGTTGCACCATTGTTACCTTAAGACTAATAAAAGAGAATTATTTCACATTGAGTGCTTCTGTGTGACGCTAGCCAGGTATATGTTGTGGTAATATTGGCAACACACAGGTTCAGTATAGTAACTCTGCAATAGCTAGCTGGGCCACACATACAGTGCCCATTTGTACACGCGAAGATGGTAATATCTGAAGCACAGATGCTGGGCACAGAACTCAGCTGGACAATGGATGGTTTGGGATAGATTATAGGCATTGGCAGCTTGGTGCATTTTCTGAAAGCCTCACTCACCTAATTATACTTGGAGGCATTCCCGTTGTTGTAGAGCCTAAACAGATCGATTTTTACAACTGTGCGGAAGATGTGCAAAATCGTTTTTAACGAAAGTAGCCCAGTGACCCACCCAAAGTAGCCCACTATGGGACCGGACTGGGAGGGGGGCAGATGCCCCCTGCCCAGCCAGCCCCTTGTGTTATCATAGGGGTAGATCAATAAGACACCAGTCTTTTGAAAACAAAATCCTTTGACGTGAATGGATCCTATTGCTACGACAATACAGTATCTGAGAACAGTTACCCGGTTTTGTTGCATGTGTTGTGAGGCACACGGACACTTTCTACAAACTCGGGTCATGGTAAGCTCCCAAAATGAAATTATATTTGTAGCTTTTTATTGTATAGTAAAATATCCACAATATATAAATATCAATTTCTATAGTACATTGAATAAAACCAAGGCTGATAATTGCATAAAAAACCAAAACATTGCTCCAATTCAATTATTCGACTTTAATTCAAGCACACGTTGGCCACAACCATGGGGCTTTACCTATTAATATCTATGACCATTCAACGCCCTGGGCCCTGTTTTCTTCCAATGGCTGAAGGTACTCTGTCCTCAGCAAAATGATGCAGCGACACACCGAGATGACATAGAAGTGTTTAAGGCAGATTGGAAGACTCATTTAACAGACTGCGTAAAAATTCATTAGTGTTTTTCCGGCATTACTGCCAGCCTAGAGAAATGTGCCCTGGGGAAATCTAAAATCAAGTATCTAGGATACATGATGGGAAAGCGCTGTCTTAAGACATTACATAATATGGTCCATCTTTTGACTGATGTCCAGGTGCCCTGATCGTCCTTGGGATTGGCTGAATATTAGGTAGATTAGAAGAATGGTCAAGTGTGTGGCAGCTACAGTTTGATGCCAAAAAAATGCAAAATCATGCACTTGGATCTCAAAAACCCGAAGGCTAAATATAGTATTATTGACACTATAGTGGAAACTACAGAGGAGGAAAGGGATCTAGGAGTCACTATTTCAGGTGACATAAAGGCAGGTTAGTAATGTAACAAAGCAACGAGGAAGACAAGTCAGATGCTTGGTTACATAGGGAGAGGAATCAGTATCAGAAAGAAGTAATAATATCACTGTATAGGTCACTGGTACGGCCTCATCTAGAATATTGTGTTCAGTTCTGGAGGCCGTATCTCCAGAAGGATATAAATACATTACAGACTGTACAAAGATGGGTAACTAACATGGTGCATGGTCTACAGCACAAAACTTAAAGGCTAAGGGATCTTATTATGTATAGTTTGGAACAGAGAAGGTAAAGGGGGGACATGATAGAAACTTTCATACATATCAAATGTTATAACCAGGTGCAGGAGGGAAACATTCTACAAAGGAAGAGAAGTATTAGAACACGAGGACATGTACTGACACTGGGGGGAAGTAGGTTCAGAGGAAATGTGAGGAATAATGACTTCACAGAAAGGGTAGTAGATAAGTGGAATAGCCTCCCATCAGAGGTGGTAGAGGGTAATACAGAAGACCAATTTAAACATGCTTGGGATAGACATAAGAATATCTTTACAAAGATCTAAAGATCAATAGGGTTTGAGGATAACATAGGTTAAAAAAATGGGCAAACTAGATGGGCCAAGCGGTTCTTATCTGCAGTCAAATTCTATGTTTCTATGTTTATAAAATGTTCACACCTGATATTTCCTCCTTTGCAATCCATATTTAGAGATTGACTCAACCTGTGCCCTTTACAAACCCCGACAACCATTTAGACAAATTCTTATTTTAGGTTTTAAATACAGCGTCAAAGATTTGTTGAGCATAGACCAGTCATCTCATAATTGGATAATTCTATACTTGTTTCTACTTACACTATTATGAATATTTATTTAGAGAACTTGTTAGAATAATTGGTCCCCCCAAAAATATTAGATCCGATAAGGGGCTTTACCTTGTTCACACTGATCAGTTGAGTTGTTTCATTGTCCTGAATATAGGACCTGAAAGGTTCCTCAAAATCGGACATCTATTAATAAACAAAATACCAGGATGTGAGGTCAATTAAAGAAGAGGTAGGCATTAGTTCTATAATAATCTCTCACTTATATGGTGCCAACCAATTCTCGCAACGTTGTACAGCCAGAGACTTTTATTCAGGCACATCAGTCCCTGTACTCGGGGAGCTTACAATCTAACTGCCCTATGAGGGCCACACAAACACAACAAAAAACAATTTCTGAGTTGCTCCTTGAACAGGGTTGCCCTAGGCATGTGGCTAGTTTGTCTACAAAAAGTTAATACAGCCTTGGTCACTATGCGGAACCAGACGGTAGCAGCAATCGTGGTGTAGCCATTTCCCCAAGGGAAAAGTAGGCCATCAAATATGTTACTAAGCAAAAATCACCACATGAAATATAAAGAAATTATATCACATGTTCCACAATGTTGTACAATAACTATTATCTATCATTCCCCCTTGTGAGCTTAGTCCAGCAACACTCCATCTGGGACTTATCCCACAGACCTGACCACTATAAGGGCCAGGCTTGGGAACTTGCAGGCAATGCATTTGAGGGAGAGTGAGAGAAAGCATGTGATGGCTCTGGTCCAATCACGTGCTTCCTTTCCAGTGCACGCTCCCCTTTCAAATGCCCCACGGCCAAACAAGGTCAGATTGCCGGCTGCTCTTGTGCAAAGTGATGCAGCAACAGTCATGCCTAGTCGGGAAATCCAGACGGGTTGGGCATCCGAATTCTCAGGCCTACTCCACGGATCCCAACTTCCCAAAACGGCCCCATAAATAGCAAGAAGCAATAGGTTCTATTATAGTAGCAATACAGAGAAATGTTTTGTTTATAGTGTCACTTCTCTGACTTCTTACCTCTGTTGCAGACAGAACCCTGGCCAGTTGCTTCTGCACTTGTTCTGACTCGGAACAGCGTCGCTCGCGGGACGGCTCATAGTGCTGCAGAAATGACCATATACACAAAACTGAAGGACTCAATACAAATGTAAACATAACTGGACGATACTAATGTTAATAAAACATCGAAACGGAAGTTGTCACACAATAAATAAAAGACAGCCCCAGGGTTCCCCTAATACCGTTAACCACTTCAAGACCACAGGTCTATGTTAGTGATCCTCACGTCTGCTTTACCCAAGGAGAAGATCCTTTATCGAAGAAAAGTTTTGTATGCAGTGAAGAAAGGACAAGATGTTGCAGTTATCTGTGTACCCGTTTTGACAAATGTCACTTGTATGTTGTGCATCCTTGACAACTTTGGCACAAAGGTATCCGGGAGGGGAGGTCCATCATGGGGGCATGACCATGTGAATCGTGCCGCTAGGCCCTGTAGCCTGTCAAACTTTGCAAATTTTAGCCTATCATTCTGGTCCCGCCCCCACCCACTTCACCAACGAAGAGGGCAGGCTGCAGGTGGCTGCCCTGCTCTCCTGGGAGTTCAGGAGAACTTCCAAAAATTCAGGCGTCTCCCGGACATTTCAGGAGTGTAGACAACTATGTGTAAAACAACGGAAGTAGGCCGGTACTGTGAAAGAGAAGACTGCCCTCATGTTCAGAAAGATAGACATGGTGGATCCTACATTAGGAACATCTGCAAATCTCACTTCCAATTAAAAGTTAAATGCTATACCTTCGCTGGAATAATTGCTCTGATGAACTCATAGTCTTCCTTCTCCCAAAACACTGGTGAGTGGTTGATATACTTTCTCCCCTCATGATAACTAGTGCCTGTGACCAAGGTCTCTTCTGTTTCATACGGCTGATGATTTAAGAGGAGACATCAGAAGACAAATATTAGCACAAAATCCATTGGTGGAATAGGGGAGAGCCGTCAGTATGTAGGGTTTACTAGAATGATTGTCAGTCCATTATATCTGCCATAATATAGAGGCATATATGTGTCACCAAATCGGACATAGAACCCATAGTGTGTTCGCTGTCCACTACACACACTGTCATGAGGTTTACAGACATTTTTACTTAGCAAGTACATTTTGCAGGGTCCATTTAAACTTCGACTATTATAAACGGTGATATAAAAGACCACTGAACTTAAAATACAAGTTGCCTTATATAAAAAAAAGCTACTAAAAACAATAAACTTGGGGTGTGTGAAAGAGGTAAGATAATTTTCAGTAATAACGTCATCTAGGCACAGTGCGCACAATGGGATTCTGGACGCACAACTATCTTCCCCTCGGCAGTATACTAGGGAATATTTATACATCTTGGGCCTGGTTCATCCTTGGACATAATGTGAATGCATCTTGCATATAAAAAACCTTGTACGCACATTCGCCCATATTCAAATATAAGCGGATCTCAAGATACGTATCCATTTAAACATGGGTAAGTACGCTCTGGCTATACGTTACTTGCCCTATGCTAAAAGACAGAGCAGACTGCAGAATATGCACGTGCATAATTGTAACATAAAGTCCCGTCAGAACGCATGCAAAAAATAATTTTTTTTCTAAAATAAATTTGCAACTCTTTATACTAGAATTATTAACAAAAAATATGTTGTTTTTTTTCTTATTTAATTTTTTGTCCCATGAAATACATAAATCAGAATGTTCTTTATGTGTACTGTACATAGATGTTCAGACATGATACATAAATGTTCAGACATGAATTGCAGGCACTCGAGTTCACTGGCGTAAATCCCGTTCTGGTGCATACGCAGAACTGTTTCACCCAAGACACGCCGCGCAAATGGACGTACGTCCAAAGAGGAATCAGGTTCCTTATTTGTAACTGTGCTACATGATAAAACACACAGTATTTTAATTATGTGCAAAATAATAAACTAATTTGCACCCCTTGCTTTGCAATATGGTTTTGTCCAGAAAGCTTGAGTAAGAAAACTTACTCAATTTTTTGCTTCACTTTCCTTAATGAATCAGGCCCAACGTGAGAGTGTGAAGAATGGGTGGGTCATAAAGCAGATGGTGCGGTCTGCCAATAAGGCTAGTGCAGGATAATTTAAGCCCACCCCCAAAAATCTGATAACTGAATGATTCCAGGTGTTTGCAAGGGGTTATTAGGATGTGTGTGTGGGGAGAGGGGGGTATTGGACATCACTCCCTGCCACTGCTTAAATTGGAAATTCATCCTATTGAATTCTCATGAATGAGATTAGGATCTTGGGATTTATATAAAGTTGGGAGACTCCACTCAGGAAAGAAGGGGGAGGGCAAACACTAATTAAATAAGTAGAACCATCTTCTCTGCACTGTACAACCTTGTTATCCGTGACGACCCCCTTTAAAATTTCCTCATGGGAGGACCCCAGTCCGGGGTTATTTTCTTCCACTAATTTTTATTCTCCCCATTTTCTGGCCTTGCTATAAGAAAAAATTGACCCTTCCCTGAATGAGGGTGTCACCAGCATATTTAACGGTGTACGAATCCACACGTCCAGGTGTGTCTGTGATCTATGGAAGGTGCGCAGAGTCTAGAGATTAATGGCTGTCATGTATAGAGCTCAGCTGTCACTACTATTACTGATTACGTGCTTTACTGGGCCTTGAAGAGCTTTAAACTTCCAAATTGTATTGTTACAAATGTTTATAGAGTGATGTATTCGATACCATGAGGTATCTTTTGAACCATGTCACAATGACACATACATTTCCATGTTACATATATAGTTGCGTAGGTTGTAAGGTTGGAAAAAAATATATAGGTCGATCAAGTCCAACCTCTCATTAATTCTAATTGTGTTGATCCAGAGTAAGGCAAAAAAAAATCCCCAATAGGGCAGATGGCAATTTAGTCTCATGGGAGGGACAAACTCCTTCCACAGCCTGAAACTGAAATGTAGATAAATTCCCCGGATCAATAAACCCCACAATGACTTCTACTAATTATAGCTACAGACACACTTAGTGAATTGACGTGGTAAGAAATTCCACAACTTAACCACCCTTACAGTAAAGAACCCTTTCCTATGCCGGTCATGGAACCTCCTCCCTTGTATACTTTATGGTCTATGGTGCGAAAAGTCAATTAGACCAATGTTTGTATTGACCTTGGAAATATTTATACATATTAATTAGGTCGCATCTTAAGTGCCTTTTCTCCCCTGAAGTAAACAAGCATAGTTTGTTTAACCTCTCTTTATAGTTTAACCCTTCCATTCCCTTTACTAATGTGGCTGCCCACCTCTGAACCCATTAAAGCTCTCCTACAGTATGTCCTTCTAACAGTTTCGCAGACAAAATCAAGCAATTGGCATCGTAGTGTGTGGGCTAAGTATGAAAGCGATGCCTATTGATCATTATTGATCGTGTCACTCGAAAGATGACCTCAGATCGGCCTGCGTGTGCGGTCATCTTCCGGCCCGATTATCAACCCTCACTCAGTACCGAGGAGCCAAACCTTTGGATTTCGTTCAATTTATCCACTATGGACCTGATTCGTGTTGGGACCTACACCAGTTTGCGTAACATTTCTTGTGTGACGATAGCTCTGCGCATGCCCACAAACAGACCTTTCACCAATGAACGCAACTGCATGCCCGAATGCAAATGACACTTATGACTGTGCACATCTTGATGGGCGGAACAGGGGGACTACTGCAGACCGTCCAATGAAAGGATGCCGGCTGGTTCAAACAATTGGTTTCAACCGTATCACTTGAACCAGATATAGATCAGGTGTAAATGCTGACTTATACCGATGACTGACACGGCATATAATTTATTTTAAAAACTACACGTATGCGTGCCACTATCTATCACAGAACACGTGTGCAAGTAAGAAAGACTATAAAAATGCATTGTATGTACACATAGGCAAACAGAGGGGGTTTTTCCTAGTGCCTGGAAACCCCCCCCCCCCAAGCCTGGGGCACTGTATAATTGAGGTGGCTGGACCCTGCCCCCGCTTCAAATGGCTCTGCTTGAAAAGGGAGAGCTGCGTGCACTTAACAGTAGTCCACATAGCATTGCCCATGTATATTATGGGGATAGGAAGAGTTGGAGAGCAGCCAAGCACTGTCTAAAATTATAGCTACGCCCCCATGCATGCTGGTCACGCCCACTGGCGGCTTGGTGTGAAAACCCCCCTCTACAAACCCTGCGTTTGCCTCTGGTACAATAAAAGCATCTTGAGTTATGTATAAACAATGTTCAAAAATATATATATTTTTTTAACAATCCATATTTTTATTTATGATTATACTGATAAGAGTTGCTAATTTATTTCATAGTAGAATATTTTTAATGCGTTTTGATGACATTATAGTGCACATATGCTCGTGCGTATACTGCAGTCTGCTCTTCTGTCTACAAGTAACGTTTAGGCAGAGCTTACTTACACCCCGATACAAACTGAAACGCAACTTGAAAACATTTGGAACTAGGCTCAAGTTCCATGCTGTTTGGTTTTTTTTACTCCCGTTGTCATGATTTGCCCATGAAAGAAATTGGGAACCAGGGTGGTTAAGTTGTGACATCAAAATCACCTATACATCAGCTATCCTGTGGTAAGACTCAGCAGCCACGGTGAGGACCAGAAAGAAAATAAGAATATCAAAGAGAAATCGATACAATGAACATAAACCCCCTAAAGTTTGCTAACCCCAGACAAGGGCCTAATTTACACATGCAGACAATACAGCTCCGGCTAAAGAAAATTGCAAAATGAAAGGGTGAAATAAAACGGAGCGTTGCTAGTTGGTTATTCACAGGCTGTACCGGATCCAGAATAAGGTTTATTGTTCTTAGAGATTATATGATGTGACAGGCTGAGTTCTATCTTTCAGTACCTCTTGTGTTGGGTGTGAACAACTCCTGTCGGTGGTTTATATATAAATTACTAAAAATAATTTGGTTCCATACATGAACATCTAATACAGAAAAAACATTCCTTGTACTTTACTCATCAATGCTCCTAATTACTTTATATTTGTCTCTAGTAATTTGAAGTATTGCTGTTTCTGAGGTTTGGGAGAAGCCGTTTTCACACCCAAAACAAAAACTGTTGGGCAACTCAAAGGTGTGATTCCCACTGTGACATCTTCTATAGTATTATTAAGCCTGGTGTGTGAGATACTGCATGCAAATGTCAACTTACTACAGTGGAATATACAAGGGAAGAGCTTTATACATATATATTTACAAGTTCAAAACAAAATCTGACTTTATCATTAATAACTCCCCAAACGGCATGGATATGATGAATATAAGAGACCCACAGTGCCAATGGACCGAGGGAACAGAGAGGGGGAGGTCCGACCACTGGGTACGTTCACTAGTGGCTTCTTTCAGACACGTCCCAGATCATTTTCGTTCAGCGGGGGCTGGCGACTTACAGATCAGTTTCTGCCCACTATTTAATCTTAGTCAAATCTTAATAACAAGTGTGGTTTTTTTTGCCACATTAAAGTCTCTCTCGTGCTAGACAATGTTACATTAACCACATTGAATGCGTGGTACATGGGTAAAATTAACCTTGTACTGAAAAACATGTGCAATGTCCAGCTCTACTTCTGGCAGTGTGCATTGCATCACCCTGTACACAACCCCAGCCCAGGACATATAGGTGGTAGAGAGAAAGGAGAGCAACTAGACCCAGCACTAGTGCATATGGCTGCCTGGTTGAATCCAGGCTTGGAGATGGCACGGCTTATGGCATTTCCTGGTTTGCTCCTGTGGAGCCAGGTCCTAACACCATTGTAAACTCCCCAATTGAGGTAGTTCCACCGCTTCTAAAAGACTGTGCAGCCCTCCCCTCCCCTGCTCGGACACTTCCCTTGCTCCCGGCAGTCAGGACAGCTGGGAGTTATGGCTTTGGTGATGCGTCTTTATTTTTGGAATTTTCAGTATTATTTCAGTACCAACGTGGACAATTACCTCGCTGTAGGTCACAGTGTCCTCTTCCACCCGGCTGCTCCTATCCGGGGTGATAGCGGTGGCTCTTGTAAAAGCTTCACTCCGGTCACTGCAACCCTTTATTACAGGCATCTATAGAATCAAAATATTTTTTTAACAATTGGTTTATGCAGCAGTTCAAGTGTATCCTTCTATATATATGGATTTATTCTTTTGTAAGTGGGATATGGCCACAAATCCTCCAAAGGGAGGTGGGGGTGGAGTGCCGTCATGTTCGGGATGTCAACTGCTAGGGCACCCCAACCCTTCTATTAGACACGCCCTTGATTTGTGGTAGTGGGGTAACCACTTGCTATGATGAGCGGGGTTCATCCCAACTTTCTGCAAGTTAGGACAAATGTGTCGACCACAGGATGACAGGGACGTCCCCTCAAATCAGGACAGATGGAGGCATGTAGTACTGTACAATTTTATTTATGAATTATAAAACTATAAAAATAATGGACTGACCTATAAATACGTCAGTTCCTCATTGTCCTAATGGGTGAAAATTTCAGTAAAAACCATATATTACAATTTGTCCCTTTCTCTTTAGATTGTAAGCTCTTGTGGGCAGGGCCCTCTTCCCTCCTGTTCTCATTACCTATAACTTTTGCTACACTGCGCACCTCCTCCTTGGGCTCCTGGACCCAACAGCATTATTTATTAATCAGCTACTGCACTTTGATTTAATTGATAGCAGACCCATTAATACTCGGGGAGCCACAAATAATTTCTTCTGTGTTCTGCAGGCTATATATTCTAGCTACTCCTTGAGGACAGGTGGAGAGTGTCTTGGTTATATAATTTAGAAATGCAGATATAAACGTACAAAGGAGAAAACACAAACTTTTTGTGGTAGATGTTTTAAGTTTCTGTCTGGGGAAGCTACTTCTTGAGTCTACTTTGTATTTGTGCTTTGTCTGGAAGACAAAATGTAGTATAAATTTGTGTTTTTCCAGTGATCACTAAGAATCTCTGAATGATCTCTTACATCATCATCATAATTTATTTATATAGCGCCACTGATTCTGCAGTGCTGTACAGAGAACTCACTCACATCAGTCCCTGCCCCAATGGAGCTTACAGTCTAAATTCCCTAACATACACACACACACACACACACACACACAGACTAGGGTCAATTTGATAGCAGCCAATTAACCTACCAGTATGTTTTTTGGAGTGTGGGAGGAAACCGGAGCACCTGGAGGAAACCCATGCGAACACGGGGAGAACATACAAACTCCACACAGATAAGACCATGGTCGAGAATTGAACTCATGACCCCAGTGCTGTGAGGCAGAAGTGCTAACCACTGAGCCACGGTGCTGCCCCATCAATATTTAGAGTCATTCATAATAAACTATTTACTACGGTAATCCCAGTGGCTCCCACATTCAGGAAGCTCGTCAAACCACCTCCCAGCCAACAATTGAGAATGTAAAATAAATATAAATCTGTATATTTCCCATTTATCGCTATCAGCGGTGTCCATGCACCTATTACAGTAAAACAATCGTCCTACATATCCATTGTCCTTACTGGAAATTTTTCATACGATGTTGCTTGCTGGAAGAAGGCAAAGAGACTGGTAACGTATTAATCCACTGGACTGATATTGTGTCCTGACACATTGTGACACGTTTGGTCATGTCATTGCCCTCAGTTACCATGGAAACCAGGTGACTGATAGAACTGCTAACATGTAGCAAGATTAAAGATATGTAATCGCCCAACCTGTCCCACACTACTGCATTATTTCAACAATAGTGCAATAGACGACCAAGATGTGCCAACTTCAATGGGGCAGATTTAAGTAAGAGCGATGTCCCGAGGGAACCTGCCTCAATGTGTCCTGTTACCGATTTTACCAGTGTCCTGAACACTGTTGGAGGGAGGTGACAACAATGTTATCATCTATTATCATCTTGAAATATTCTACACACCTCAGAATATAAATATTTCCCTATACAGTGACAACGCCTGTGCTGAAGGCTTGTTTTTTTTTTTTTATGAACCCTTCCTTAAAGGGAAAGAGCCCTGTTCCTCCCATAGAGCCATAAGGCCCCTTGCGGGCACAAGGGTCTTCGGACCCCCCTTTGACAAAGCTATGGGGGTCCCTTGACATCCTTAGAGTGCAAGGGTATCCAGGCCCACCTCCCCTGTAATTCTCAGGTGGGCCCCTTTTTTCTCCGAGGTTGTCCGAAGCTTCCATCAGAGAATTGGGTCTTCGGCTGCCCCAAGAAGTAAGGAGCATCTGATGAGTTGGGGAACAGATTACCCAGAAGGGTCTCTCCCAAATGCCTCAAAAAACACAGTGTGACAAATACAGAAAAAACATAAAAAAGTGCTAAGTGCTGCTGGACAAGCTCCCACAGGTAGATGGAATTGCCAAAGAGGTTATTACTGTCTTAAAAAAAATTGTAATCTTCTCCCCTGCAATAGTGCAAATGTAAATGGTAGATAAGTAATGCGGATAGACGGCCACATGGCAATGTTTGAAGTACAATCCTCTAGAGAGGTAAATTTACAAGCAGCCAATCAAAATCATCATATGTATTTGCACCAGGCCTGCAGCACCCGCTAGAGATCTACCTCCTGATAGATAGGGTTAGCGGTGTCTTCATCCATGTTTATTTGAGTCCCACTTATATGAACACACCCTCGCTGTGCTTTACCTCCTCCGTTCCACCTCCAGGTGTAGGGAGTCTTAAATTTAAGAAACAAACCACTCTTGTTACAAATGTGTGCATATTTTTTTTGTACACATGAGTACTATGAAAATAAAAAAATACTCCAAAAAACATACATCTAATAAGCCCCATACTGTACAGCATAATATCAGTACAAAATGCTGTATCTGGGTACAGTTTGTGGTCTAAAAGGATGAAGTCAGAGAACTAGACCTATTGAATTATAATATGAAACAAGAATTAAGTCCGTAAAAGTGTAATATCTGAGACTGTGATAAGGGGTCTGACTGCATTATTTGGATGTCCTTGGTAAGCACCCCTGGTTTTATAATTTTGGATTTGGCAACACTATGAAAGACTCTTTCACTCTCCTGTTATAGAGTCCTATGCTTTAGTACAGCAAGATGTTATCAAGGATTTCTGTGGCCAAGGACTTGCCAATCCGTGCGATAAACTGCATTCTGTTTTACAAGTCACTTATTTAATGAATGTGACACAGCTTACTAAGTACAAATGTGTCTTTAAATTTGACAACCCTTGTTATGACATACTTTCTTCTTTAGAAGTCACTTATGTAATAAATCAGACACATCTCACTAAGTAAAATGTTTCTTTGTTTTCTTGTCAGCCATGTGTGTTTACACTTAGTGAACATTAGACAAATCTGTAAGAACAATTACAAAGGCATGCATTCCAGAGTAAAGTACTTACCCATCGATCACTTCCTTGTAGTTGTCATCACCTCCCAGGTGTAGAATTTACATGTACAGCACAAGTAGACAAACCACTTTTCCAGTGAATGTCATTGTTTGATAAAAGTGTGTATGGGCCGGGACAAACCTGTATCCCATTGCAGTGCCCAACACACAAAGGAACTAAAGTTCTGTCTGATAACAGATACGTATAAAGTGTATGTCATCAAATGCAGAGAACTATATAATAATCTTGCATAATGCAATATACCTAATATATATAGTACTGAATGGAAAGATCACTGAATATTAATACGAAATAGACACTGGAATGGTCTTGGGAAATCCACAGCCTATGCAATTATTTTCCAAGTCTACAAAGTAGTGATTCCTTTTTGGTATCATCACCTGTTAAATAATAAACTCTACAGCACAGAGAGGAATCACTTCCAAATAAATGTCACACTGAGTCAGGAATATGTCAGCATGGACTAGGCCAACAAGCATCCCATTGTTGTGCCTTATAGTTGGATAAAAAGGGTATTCTTGTTTAGAAGAAATGTTCAGCAAGGTCGATATTTAAGCCCTTTAATATGACAAAGACAGTATGACTTTAAGATACACACAGTACATTACCATCCACTAAGATACCTTCTGATCTTGTTTGACTATAACACGGGTCAGAAAATCCTATAGTTAAAGATCTTTTTTTAACATTCTATTTTTAAATTGCAAGTGAATGTTCAGCATGGTTTTACATCTTCAAACATCTTTAAATGATTGGTCCTGCAACTTCTACTAAACAAACTGTCATTCATGAACTGCAAACTCTAAGGACCTAAATGCTTTTGTGAACTCACTCATCTGACAAGCACATTTCAATGTACACGTCCCCTTCACCATCTTTGGAAACCCTCCGTACATTCAATCTGTGCCTAGCTTTGCTGGTAGGTGAATGCACATAAATAAAAACAGTAAAATCACGATACTGGGGTCCAACCTACTAACACTTTATAACCACCCTCTCCATTCATTTAAACTTCTCCTAAAATATTTCCAGTTTAGCTTCATTTAGGTCTTAATTATATTTCTATATTATTCATTATATCACATGAAACTTTTTATTACATTGGTCGAAGTGCGTCTAGAAATGCGTGATGTCATTTGAAGTGGTCCTATATATCGTGCAAAATGTCTCCCAAGTATTAAGACGAGACCCAATTTCCGAGACCTCAGAAGCGGAAAGGAATTCACAAATTCAGGTCCTTTTGAAGGCCAGACTATGATGTGTGCCTTCCAAAAAGCTCCATTCCACTGCTTTCATTTCTGCTTTTAAGTGCAAAACTTGGCATACTGGGGCACCTAACGTGCACTTAGCCAGGAATGCCCTTGTGCCGCCTTATTCTTACCATCAGCCGATGCCAATGTTTGCTCCCTGGCCTGCAGAATTTCAGGCCCTATAATAATTCTTGCCCTATAAATATAAATGATATATATATATATATATATATATATATATATATATAGAGAGAGAGAGAGAGAGAGAGAGAGAGAGAGAGATCCATATATATGGATTTGAATGTGCACAAGTAGATATGTGATGTCACATCAGTTCCTTTGGTTCATTAAGGACCCTTCAGATCTTAAATGACCCTTAGTTTTGTTGTCCTTGGATAAGGCATTGAGCCGCTGAGTGGACAAAGTTGGTTCCAATGAAGGATGGATAACTCACTACTAATCAGATGCCACAGCCTTCAGCACTAAACGTTTTCTACATCTTAAATTCTCTATTAGACAAAAGTTATCAAAACCATTTATCAACAAACCATGTGTATAACCTCATTGATAAATGAAGCCAGAAAAGCCTCTTGCTCAAGTATTTTGAATTAAACTGTAAGAATAACACTTCCCCAAATAGTAACAACTAGCAAAAGCAGCTCCACATGTTCACTGGAATAAGACTAGTGGGAAGGTCTGAACCCCTTTTGTGTCCTAATTGAGGCCTCACTACCTTTAATGCCACTAATATAAGCCTGCACTGATCTATTATCTCAAAGGTCTCAGTGCAAAAACAAAGATATACAGAAATCACATTTCTCCAGTCTGTAAATTGTATTGAATTTGATTGTACTGGGACTTGGCATACTGTCTATGGGAAGTATTGGGGAGGGGTAATGGCAGTGTATAAGTACACTGATACTAGGTCTGTTGTAAAAAAAAGAGGACTCATTAGGATTTGTCTTGTGTTTCATTTGTAAAGTTATAATCTGGCATCTCTTCTTTGTCATTTGTGGAATATCTTGATTTTAGACAGCAAAACCATTTCAAAACCAGAGCCCAGGAGATCTAACCCTAATTCAGGAGCCTCCCATAATTATACCTTGAAAGCGCATCCATCGTTTACACACGGTGGTAACAATGTTAATTTGAACTCAATAGAGTATAGCGAATTCTCAAGAACACTGGTTCAGAACAGAACAATGGCTGTGTCTTGTGTCTGAGTAATGACACCAGTTCTAAGTGACCTGAAAGGACGCGTTACCATAAATACTTGTTGGCTGCCACTAATCTGTATAGGTGGGAATTCCTCTTTAATTACGTAGATATTATACAATATGCTGATAGCACAGTTTTATATACATCTACCAAATTAAAAAAAAATAATCCTTGTAATGAAATAATGAACGCGTTTTCTATCGATGGTACAAGGTCCCAACGCTTTGCACTTCATTTTGCCTGACCAATCTGCTGATAATCTGCTGTTTTGGAATATCACAGCTGTTGGCCTAATGTTTTTTAAATTTGTTTCTTGGAAACGATTTGCCATTATGTCAACCTTCCCCCACCCACCCTTTCTTTCTTTTATACTCTCCCCTCCACTTTCTGCTATATTTTAATAATACTTGAATAAATCATTAAGCACTATTTAAAATAAAATTAAATAAAATAACGAATAGTAACACACAGGTTTGTGTTATACTATCAGCAAAGCTGACAACATCTAGATATCACCTCTAGGGGGCATTGCTGCTAAGCAGGTGCAGGTAGGGGCCACGCTCCCCTACAATCCCTATCACAACGGGATTGTAGGGAATACAATGTACTTTAAATATATTTTAAATATTGAACTTTAATAAACAATAAGTTGTGAATCCCAGATAATAAGTATAGCTAATGAGAACTGATTCTTATACCCAGAATAAAAGGTACTGTACATTTGGCCAATTCTGAAAAATAGAGACATTTTACAGCAACATAACTAGGGACTGATTCTGCCCTATGTCATAACATAGAAACACAGGATTTGACGGCAGACAAGAACCAATTGGCCCACTTAGTTTGCCCATTTTGTAACCTATGGTAACCTCAAACTCTATTTGATCCTTAGGTCTTTGTAAGGATATCCTTATGTCTATCACGGGACAGGGGCATGTCCATATCAGGGTGAGGGCGTGTCCATACCAGAGTGGGTCACTCCCCCAAAGGGCTGCCTAGCACTGTAAAGCACTAGGCAATTCCATTAGATACCCCCCCCCCCTCCCAATGTTCCCACCCACGGGACAAACATGTCCCTGGACGGAACAGATTCCTAAAATCAGGATTGTCCCACTGAAATCAGGACAGTAGAGAGGTACGGTTTCTATGCTGTCATTGATAGTTCAGCAGCAGCAAGTAGCTGAACTACCAATAATAGCACAGACGGCATCAGGTAAGGCGACTGCACAGCCCTCATAGGACTAATACTGGCATTGTTAACAACACAGTGGTTCCACAAATGAAGTGATGTTAGAGGCAGGCAGGAGCAGCATTGCTTGTTTCACCGGCCAGCATCCTCGGTGACGCGGCTGTGCATGAAACCAATGGGCTGGAGTCATAGGAAGGAAAATAAAATTGTGGACTGACGGTAGAGGGTAATCCAGGCCCCTCAGTTCTCATAGAGCCCTGGGCGCGGGCTTATGTTGTGTGATGTGTGATCCTGCTCTGTTACGTTACAAACACATTTCAAACTAATTGTAATAAATGTAAGCGTCAAGAAGTACAAAAATAAAAGGTTAAAAAAAAAGAGCTCGATAACACAGTAATAGCGCTGTGTGACTTCTGTCGTGGAACTGGACCAGCGGGTTGTATTTCTGTGAGATCCCTGTATACCGGTGGAATGTTGCAGCTTGTACAGTAACTGGATCCCCCGCGGATGACTTATATCTGTTATGCACCCTGACGGCAGCACTGAAAGAGATGAGTCATGTACAGAGCATGGAGAGCATATGTAGTAAACGTTCCAAATAATAAGGTACAGAGAAAAAGAAAACCAGGATTTTAAAATATATAACAATTTATATGTATGTACTGTCCTGGTGGCTGCAAAAATGGATAGGCGTCATTATCTGGAAGTCGTAATGGGAACTGACAATTGAGTTGCACCTGCTCCCTGAACAGGCCAGACGCGTTTCACACTAAAGGTGCTTTCTTAATGGATCAATGAGCGAACACTAATAATGCTGTAATAAATTGTTATATATTTTACAATTTTGGTTTTATTTTTCTTTCCCCCTATATTATTTGGAACTTTTGCTGCTTGACTGGACAAGTGGAGGACCAGTAAGGGGGCAGAACAGTTGAAATTTACAAATACAGGTTTATCCAATCTGGATGTAAAGCTTATGCAATACCTGTAGTGGACAGTGGGGGTGCTATATAATGGTGCTTGTACTGGCTACGCTTCAGAAGAGTTCATTGTAGGGTACTCTAACTGCAGGTATATTCTGTTTACGCAACTAGGGGCATGTTAAAACAATTACTGTGTGAATTAAGGGCATATTGATGGAATTTGGATACATAATATATATATATATATATATATATATATATATATATATATATAAAAAGGTACTATATGTAGGTGTGCTTGCTGGAAGCCTGACCAATATTACAAATTATGCTGAGGAAAATAAGGCATAACATTACAGGAGCTAAGATATTCTATACACCATACGCGCCGTTCCCACTGAGCTAAGGAAAACATTTATTTAGTCTATGATCTCCCATAAAAGCATCGGAAGAGGCTCCATGAAGGACCCTTCAAGAATACTACAATAAGCGTCATTGTTAGCAGCAGATTGTTTTGTGCACAGTTACAGACTGGAGCGTGAAGAGGTCATCAGGAAATCTATCCTTTCCTGAGCTCTCGGCCGATACTAAATAAATATATTGTAGGTTTTAGGTATCAGACATAAAACAAAAGCTGTTTTTTAGCCTCTTTAGTAATGTCAGGGACATGCCTCTGTGCTTCAGCAAATATGTTGTTGGCCTCACTTACTACAGCTCTGCTCGCTCAGACACTACGTTTTGGCAGATTCACAGTGGTTCCATATCTTCTCCATTGTGTATAATGGACATAATTGTGCTTTGGGGTATTTTCTACGCCTAGGGAATATTTTTGTACCCTTTTCCTCATTGGTTCTTCTGAATGAGCTTGTTCCGGACCTGTTTCGAATGTTTTTATGCCTTCATTTTGTAGTCTTTACTTAGATATGCACTAACTACCTGGGGAGGCCAGAGAGACAGGCGTACTATGCTGTAATCATTTGACACACCTTCACTACACACAGATGGACACCAATAAACTATCAATGTGACCTGTGAAGAAAGTTGGTTACTTCAGAGGAAATCTAGTATGGATATAACAAGGGGGTAAATACTAATGCAATTTTTTGTAATTGTTCATAATTAATAGTGGTTTGTGTTGATTAGTGTCATGGTTCCATATTGTAACACAGCAAAATGTGAAAAACATCCAAGGGGAGGGTGTGAATACTTTTTATAGCCAATGTATGTTAGGCTCTTCTTAAGGGGTACATTTACTAAAGATTCTAAAAGGGAAAAGTGGAGACGCTGCCCAGAGCGACCAATCAGATTCTAGTTATCATTTATCTATTACAGTCTAGAAAATGAGAGCTAGAATCTGATTGGTTGCTATGGGCGATACCTCCACTTCTGCTTTTGGAAGCTTTAGTAATTCTACCCCTAAGTGTGTACGGAATCTAAGCTGTTCTGCAGCTTTTCACTATATTATAAATTAATAAGTGGTGACATGACAACCAAATTTCACGATCAGTGGTAGTATAACAAAATGTAAAGCCTATCACTATCCAGCAATACTGTCTGTAAAAAAATACAGGAATACTGTAGTCACTTAAACCAGCGGGACTGGGTTGGGCTCAGAAAACCTGCAAAAATGAATAGGAAGACACATCATTTTGTAGCAAGACAATGTATTTTTATTGGTATATTATTCAATTATTATTTACATTATTATTTATTATAAAGAGGTAACCATGAGCGTGAATTGTTCAGGATAATTTATTTTACACAGATGAATTTCTGTACTTCTCAGTTTCCTCTCTCCCATACCTCAACCCTCCCTGCGGATAACTGTATAAATCTTTATGGACACACAGACATCTGTATATAATTGGAAACCTGGAGTCCCTGAAATTTTGACCTTTATATGTCTTCAGTAACTGACTTCTTTCTGCAGCAGCTTGTATTAAAATTCTTAATGTCACCTTCAATATTTTATTTTTCCTACATTCCTATGTATTTACATCAGGGCCAGTAAAAATAACTTGGCTTTAAAATGTAAATGTAAAAAAAACATAATAGGGAGGTGTCAGATATTGACATAAATTTCTAAATGTTTGAAAACTACTAGAAGATGCTCTGCTGTAGCTGGGGTGGGTTGTAAGAAGGTCACAGGTTTGCACCGAAAAATAAACCTTTTTCGGTTATGCAGGAGGGTTGGTTGAGCAGAAAAGAGGCAAAATATCTTACATTCACAGCCAACAAAGCGGCTGGTATCTTGGTGTATTTTGTCATCATTAAAATCTATGAATTACACCATACAAAGCTTTCAAAATGAATGGCACATGATAGGTTGGAGAGGAGTGGTCGTCTTTCACCTCCCTGTTTGAGCTATACAAGCTTCACCATGATGCCCTCTGGAATGAAAATCGCTCCGGGCACTTTGGGTGACACGACATCTTTAGTAACTCCTGGGAGAACCACTGCTGCATGTCGCTCCGACCTTGGCTTGCATCAAGAAGGCGTGGTTAACAATTAGGCAATTGGTTGACAATTGTGGGAATTGTGGTAAGCCAAGTGGGGGATATGGTCTATTGGCCACCAGTGGCCTACATCTCAAAGATGCTCCTGGGGTGTGAAATGGCATTCTTCACCATCACAAAGGAGTGCCTAACATTTACATGAGCACTCAAGAAGCTGCAGCCTTATTGGCCAAGAGTTGTCTTTGGTGACTGACCAAACCCGATGAGTTGGTTACAGTGATCCGCTGGGGATGATGGGAAGTTGTTGAGGTGGAACATTGGCATACGTGAGATCTAGGCAAAGATAAAAGGAATACAGATGACCTATGCCACCAAAGAGGGGGGGGGGGCAAGATCATACAGCATGGACAAGAGAACCGGCATCTCGCTGTTGGTCCCAAGGTCAGCCATCCTTCTTATGGGTGTTTGGACTGTAAAGGGAATGGTAGCGAGAGGGGCTATCCACCAGGAAGGGCCCCAATGCCAGCGCTGGCCCAATTAGCCCAGGACCCCTTCCCCTATCCCAATACAATGAAGGGTCTATAAATCAGGAGGCTGGAGCGGGGCCCGCTAGACTCACACTGCACACTCCGCATTCATGATAGATTTGCCACTAGTTCATGACTTTGCAAAACATAACCCAAAATGTCCTATTTCTGAGCAATATACTTGAAAAACACCAGACTTGTATCTGTACAGTAACTAGAGAACACTCGTAAGCATCTGTTAGTTGTTTGGAAAGTGGAGAACTCCAGTAATCAGTGCTCAATCAGTGAATGAGTACAGGGCTCCGTAAATGTACACACTGAAGTCATCTGGACGTGTGTAATGTGCTTTACATTCCAACTCCCTCCAAGGACAGACTGAAGTTACATACATATGCAATCAATGAATAAGAATGCTGCTATTTCCAACTGAAGACAAAGGTCATGCTCCCTGCTCTCGCATTAAATACTCGCAGGACATATCATGAAACATCTTTTAAAGGTCCACTAAACCACAACTGTTAATTTTCTGAGCTATGATACTAAAATATATTGTTCAGTGTACGGAAAGTTGAAACAATATAAAATAACTTAATAGGTCGCTGAACCATCACGTGAAGCCAGTACGGCCTGTAGGCACCATAGCCTCGAGTCTACCAACATCTGGAATCGGGTGTGAGGAATACAGCACCATTCTTCTACAAGACAGTAACTCAACAGACTCTTGGTCCACGGTGGTGGAAAACATTGTGTCCTCTGTGGATAGGAACATCTTGGGAGACACCACTCCCGTCAAGAAATAAATGCTGCAATATGGGATGAAGATGATGATTTAGTACCACTGAGTAGTGATTAGCAATTCTATGGGAATCACTGCATCAATCAATATAATGCTAAATGTTAACAAATCCTGAATGATTAGGCTCCAAAACACAACAGTCCATTATGGCCAGATAAAACTACCCCATAGCACAGGCATATGTAGGCAATACAATATATGAAAATTGTTGTCAAAGAGCAATAATCAAATATAAACCTCTATCAGCCCCACCTGACTAATATTTAGCATTCTAATGACCCTAGAACCACAGAGACCATCCTCATAACTGCCACACAATACAAAGATTATGCCCCCCCAAAGCTGCTGTATTTTTAAAAAAAGTCCCCTCAACCATTTCATCAGCCCCGTTCAGCCTCTTCACCTGCCCCCTTTAGCATTGTCACCTGACCCCATTAGCATTGTTCGTCACCTAACCCCTTTAGCCTCTTCACCTGCCCCTTTAGCATTGTTATCTGCCCCCCATTAGCATTGTTACCTGCCCCATTAGCTTCTTCACCTGCCCCTTCAGAGTTATCTGCCCCATTAGCCTCTTCACCTGCCCCTTTAGTTATCTGCCCCATTAGCATTGTTACCTGCCCCATTAGCCTCTTCACCTGCCCCTTTAGAGTTATCTGCCCCATTAGCATTGTTACCTGCCCCATTAGCTTCTTCACCTGCCCCTTTAGAGTTATCTGCTCCATTAGCATTGTTACCTGCCCCATTAGCCTCTTCACCTGCCCCTTTAGAGTTATCTGCCCCATTAGCATTGTTACCTGCCCCATTAGCCTCTTCACCTGCCCCTTTAGAGTTATCTGCCCCATTAGCATTGTTACCTGCCCCATTAGCCTCTTCACCTGCCCCTTTAGAGTTATCTGCCCCATTAGCATTGTTACCTGCCCCATTAGCTTCTTCACCTGCCCCTTTAGAGTTATCTGCTCCATTAGCATTGTTACTTGCCCCATTAGCCTCTTCACCTGCCCCTTTAGCATTGTCACCTGCCAACATTAGCCTCTTTACTTGCCCCTTTAGCATTGTCACCTGCCAACATTAGCCTCTTTACTTGCCCCTTTAGCATTGTTACCAGCCCCTCCGCCCCCAGACATTAGGACTTACCTGTTGTTCCTGGGCAGCAGTCTTCTCTCCAGCGCTATACATGACAGGCAGCCTGGCAGCGATCGTTGCTAGCTGTGATCTTGGTGAAGCCAAACAGATATTAAAGTACTTCTCTTAAATGCATATAATTCTGTTTACAATGCGCTCTGGTTGAGATGAATGTAAGTTTAAAGTCGCATTGTATCTTGCGTGAATTTGCTCTGTAAATGCGTCAGAACGGAACTTACGCCAGTGAACGCGAATTGCATGCAAGACATGTCCGAATGCAAGTGACACTTACGACGTCCTATGTCTTTAAGGGCCGAATGGGAAGGGAAGGGGCGGATGAACGTAGACAATGTACAGTAAGGGCGTGCCGAGGACGTTCCGATGCAGGTGAGGCAGATTCAAGTCCTGGGTCTCTCATAAGTACATTTGTTTTAGCTGTATCACTTGCACCAGCTACAGAGCAGTGTAAGTGCTGGCTGAGAGTCTTTGTATTACAAACTACACATATGCGGTGCCACTATATAGCACAGAATAAGTAAGAGATCTGATTAATGTAATGGGAAAACAAATTTTAAAGAACAGCTTTGTATTAATGATTATAGTATTATACTATGGTCATTTGTTTGCTAAACTATTTTTGTAAAATGTGTTCTGACGGGACATTATATTACACATATGCATGTGCCTATCCTGCACTCTATTCTGTCTATTAACATACTGAACGTAACGTTATGTTTAGATAGAGCGTACCTACAACCAGATTCATAATAAAACTATCCTGATATCCGCATGGACTTCAATACAGGCGGAATTATGTTCCAGTTCTGTGCTCTTTTTTTAACCGCAAGTTGCATTCAGATGTGAATCAGGGCCACAATATTTATTACAGGGGCATTCTTTATTTATCAATGACAGCGGCTATAGTTATTTATTGCTTATGAGGGCAATACTTATAGTCAATAATCGTGGCACTACAAATTCATGTAGCCCTTGCGTTCATGTACATGCTGGTAGTTGTAGTTCTACAAGCTCCAGCATGCAAGAACACTCGTGGGCTGCCAGAGCATGCTGGTACTTGTAGTGCCATTAGTTATTGCATTATATTGTGACAGTTTTACCCTATTATCCCACGTGCATGCAAATATGGATGCATTTTTCTATGGTGTAAATTATCTGATGGCCATCTTTATATCAGGCCCAAAGTATGACCCAAGGAATGGCTGTGCTAACCACAGTCTGGAAACGCTGCTTCTGGAATGCATTACAGCTAATAAAGGGACAGACAAATAACTTATGAGATTCCCGATCTCACATGTTGCTCAGCTGTATAACCGCTAATGTATTTTACAGAACTGGTAATTTGCTGTACACTTGTGATATACAAAGAACAGGAGCTTCTGAAATCCGGAGGGATTTTCATGTCTGATATAGGAGACACCTGCTGCTTATTATTCATACTTTGAAGAAACTTAATTAGGATAATTACAATGTGATTATGAAAGTCATTGTTACACTGATGAGCCACAGCTGACCAGGTGGTACAGAACGAATAACCCCAGCCTATCCCAATGATGGATGGAGTATCTGTTGTCTGTCTGACCTGTGACCTTCCTAGTACTGGGATTGGTGAATGTGTGATTGCATTTCCTCCTGAATTTTGTTCCCGGTTTTGAATGTTACGTGTGACAGGTAATAGGTACATAAAAAATTAAGAGGGATGCACTTACTATAAGCAGCCATATTTTTACTTATTTCAAAACTACTTATATTTACATCACACATACAAAAGCATGACAGCACATATGGTGCAGACTGTAGCGAACACCAGGCCTGATTCATTAATGGACGCATACTGAGCGCAATGTGCGTGCACAGAAATCGGGAATATGCATGCCCAAATTCAAGAAGGAGCAAATGTGAATGAATTCGGGTGGAGGTCTGCTGATAAGACACCGCAGGATACGTCCAATACCTATGTGGAATATAAAATCACAAGCAAACGCACAGAAAAAGAAAAAACTATTCAGCTAATGTCACCTGTTAATAATATATGCATTAATGATAAAATATAAAAAATACGTAAAAAGTGGTTTTTTTTATATATATATTTTTCTCATTAAATGTTATTAATGTCTACTGTACATAAAATACATTTTTAAAGGTGCTTCTGATTGCAAACTCATGTTCTAGCTGCATACACAGCCGTCATCACTAGTAATCAGCACTTACACCCGACCTGTAGCTGGTGCAAAGGATACGGCTGAAAAACAAGTATCTGAGAGATGCCCAGAGCTTGGATCGGACGTTGGTGCAATAGCTTGAGATTGGCACGCCCCTTACTGTACAATGACTAAGTGCAAACACCCCTTCCCCAACCCGTTCCCCTCCCTAAAATCTCCATAAAATACACAGAGCAAACAAGACTTCGGACAAACTTATCTGGTTGAGGGGAGGAATATATATCCTTTCATCTGCAGCAAGGAAAATAAATTGAGGTGGCATAGTCAATAATATTATGAGAAAAGAGATTGCCCATAAACCGAGAGTCACTCAAAGAAACATACTTTCTATTGAAGATAATAAAGGAAACCTCTTTATGTAAAGAATTTTCTCTTCTGGTGCCAGACACTGAACATTCTCACCTCTTTGTCCGTTTTACCCAGTTTATTAGTTTACTATGTTTGTCGCCAATTGTAAAGCGCTACAGAATATGTTGGCACTATATAAATAAATGATGATGATGATGATGATGATTACAAGCCAAAAAAATTTGAGAGTGCCACCACCACTGCAACATCTACAAACTTTTACAAAAGTACTAAAAATGTTAGAGGCTTCCGTGTTCTTCCTTTTTTGAAGCTAGTTTGTTCAGGTTAGGTTGACACTACTGTTAATCAGACTGCGAGTTGGCCAATCTGTGTTTTTTAGTCTTGAAAAAACTTTCTCACAACTTGTAACAAAAGCGGAGAACAGACAGAACAGATAGAATGCAACTTTCTCCATTGCTGAAAATTTGACGGTAGTTCACCCCAAGCACTTGTAATGTCCATGAATCCATTGTCATCTTTCAAAATGTCATACCTCCTGGCTGTACACCAGACGGGATGCTGTCGTACTCTGTGAGGAAGGAGGTGGAGCAGGAAAGGAGGACAGGACACGGGTGCCCTTCAAAATGTCCTGGAGTGCCACCTTGTGTGCCAACAGTGATGGACGCCTGATCTAGAGAGAGATCTCCATAGAAGAAACAGTTTCAGCAATAAATGGACAGAAGTTGAGTAAGTCATCCGGTCTGAATGCCCTATTGTAAATTGTTTAAACATATACTCCTTCCTCATTTATACAACCGCTTGAAAGCTAAGATTACTTTAATTCATAAAGTGGATACATATTCAAATTAATGTAGCAGCTATAGACATATATCCTTATCGAATAATGATATTAAGATGGTTTTTGTTTTTTTTTCAAATATTAGCAAACAGCTTAAACCAGGTCTCGCCTGAATTGATCAATAATTATCAGATGGGATTTGTCCTGGTTCGTCATATTGGGAACAACACCTGCTGAACGATCAATGTGATGTACAGAAATCATAGAGAATAAGATTCCATCTCTACTCCTTTCCTTGGATGCTGAGAAAGGATTTCACTGCATTTTTGTTACATGTTATAGTCCTATAGAACACAAACTTCTTAATGGGGATCAAAGCCCCCTGTGTGAATCCCTCGGCCAAGGTACTAGTTAATGATACAACCTCTATAGCATCATTAGTAGAAGTCAGAGCTGGGTGTCCATTATCATTGGCAGAATTAATAAGAGCTAATAAGGACATTAGTGTGATAGAGAATACAGTTATCCTTTTTTGCTGAATACATTCTTCTTACCCTTTCCAACAACAGTAATATAAATAGAATTTCCACTCGGTAACCAGCGTAAAGTCAGATTTACACACATCAGGACAAAATCTTATTTTCTGGCTCGGGGCAAATTGTAACCAATAAAATGAATATTCTGCCTCAAATTTTGTAAGTCTTTCATGTGATCCCAATAGCTCCTCCGGTTGGTATTTCTAAGCAACAAAAATATATATCCCGATTTGGATGAGTACATCACTTAAATCCTCAGCACTGAGGAACAACTAACACTGGTGGCAGAGGTTTACCCCATATTAAGGAATATTTATTTCACACTTAAGTCAGCTATTGGCTTGGCTTTTCCTTTCTGGAGCTTTAAGTCGGGCACTGATTGAAAACACCCATTATGGAGGCTATATATTTGGTATCCACTTAGACCAGTCAAAACAAAATAATATTTTGTCTGATTTTGAAAATCCTCTGCTGCCTCATTCTGTACCAAACAATATGACTACAGAGCCCTCCCCCTTCACCTCTGTCTAGCATAATCCAGATTCTCCACAATCATGCCCAACTCATTCATGGAAGAAGTTGAAACCAGGTCCTAATTTTATATATAACTTTGTAGATCGGGTCACATGGCGCTTCCTAGCTTCATTGTCTAAGAGACATGACATTTGCCCAGCAGGGGGTAAATGTATCATACCGAGAGTTGTAACATGCATTGTAACATGGTTTTGTCCAGGAGACTGAAATAAGAAGTTTCTTCAGTTAAGATCCTTAATGAATCAGGCCCCTAATTCATAAAATATATCCAATCCATTAGATAGTGTCACAAACAGATGCTGGATGGAGGTCACTTGCCGGTATTTACGCAACTGAACTTGAAGGCACGGAGTCTAACGCACCCTGGTATTCACCAAGTATACCTGCAAGGAGGTAGGAGGTATTGTATTAGCTGCAAGGGACGCGCAGGTAGCAATTCTCCAAGACAGTCACCGGCGAAGCGGTGGTGAACAGAGAATAGTCAGACAGTCCGGGATCAAACACCAGTCAGGCAGCGAAGTACAGATTCGATATCCAAGAGGTGGTCAGGAAGGAGCGTGGTAGCAAAATCAGAGTCCAGAGAGAGAGGTCAAAGATCAACCCAGGTCAAGTAACACAAGCAGGGTTGACCTAATACTCTCCATCCTAATGGTGCCAGAATCAGCTTTAACTAGGGGTAGGGCAGGTCTGATTAGGTCCCCCTCAGTGACGTGACTGACCGCCAACAGCTGAGAGAAGCACCCCCGTCGCCTGGTAATGGGGACATGTGCTGTGCGCTTGCGCACAGACGGGCAGAGACAGCCGCTAAGCAATGAGACACTACCAGCCGGAAGAGACAGTCGGTCATCCCCAAGCAGGAAGAGAAGTGTGGGGATGGCGTCTGACAGGTAGCTCCAAGGGTAGCATTCTGGGGCGGTGAGAGGAAGGTGGGGTGCCTGTATAGTGGGACGAGCCACCATGCCTATATGGGCACACCCTTGAGCATTTATGGAATGGACCCCAAAACGTTGCTCTACCTTGGCCCAAAATTCCTCCTGGCGGCCCTGGTACCATCGGTCCACTAGCATCCGCAAAGAGAAGATCTTAAAACTGAACAAAATATTTTTCCGAACTTCTAAGGCACAAGATCGCCTGTCAGAATTTACAATAATCAACAAAAAACAAAATACAATTTGTCAAATGCTTGATGACTTTGCATTAAAAAAAAAAGTGCAGGGAAAGTGCTTGTGGTGATCACAAATCATGTACAAATTCTCTATTTCTTTCTTTCCAAAGATTACTCCAGCAACTTATCTGCTCAGTCTTAGCCACAATCATGTGGTTGCCCGTTATCATTCTGCTGTTTGATGAAAGATTTATAGTTGTCTGCCATATTTTACTTAAATGGGATTTAAAGTTTTTTAAATCACTGTATTTTATGAAAGAAATATAATTTCTGTGCATGTTGTGTTATTTCAATTAGCACAATGTACCATAAAACTCCATGGTTCTGTTGTAAATTATGGAGCTGGGGACGAGTACAGGAATGCCCCCTTTTTTTTTTCTTAGTGCCCCCATAATCCTACAGCAAGCCCTAAATAACTACATGCTTTGAGCCTATAATGAGCAACAAAATTGAAACCGATACCCCTGAGGTGGCAGTAAAACTGGGCCGTTCACATGGTGCAAATCCTGGGAGGCCCATTACATACTGGAACATTCTTCCAGTTTAATCTATTCCCGCCGCATGTAAATTCATTATGGGCGAATAAAATCCAGTTCTAGCAATTTAGACATGGTGACGGTCGCTAAATCGTTTCTATTTCAAAAACTGTACGAATGTCCCAATGCTCCCTGACTCGTCCAGCAAACAAAGCGAAAATTTTAGACCGGACTAAAGACGCCATCAAGTCGCACAATTTGGTGCACAGTGGCATCCTACCAGCTACAGGGTGTAAAAGCAGTCACGTGATTTCACAATACAAGCAACACTGCTTTAGTACCACACATTCTTAACTTTTACTTTATAAATGACCCCCCCAAAAAAGTTGAACGATAAGTCCGAAACTTTTCAGACAACTGTTCTGGATCATTTGATATCCGTGTGATAACATTGACCAGGATCTGATGTTTGGTAAAGTCGATAGGTAAAACTGCAGCCAACATCTGTATAAGGAAACTGGTACAAGAGTTGATCCAACAGGTGTCTCGTTTTTCAGACCCACTCCCTTCAGAGGTGTGTGTTTGAAAAATCTTGTGCCCTGCCAGAAAGTTTTCCACAAACTGACTCTACACAAAAGAAAGATTATGGATTATTGTCCATCAGACTACAGCTAAGGAAAGTATCTACGACTGTAGCCGTTGTTGCATTGGACAGGTTGTTAGGTGGCTCCCTGAACTGTAATATCTTGTTACAGTGTATATAGACAATCAGTGTCTGATCCAAGTGTAGCAGATTGTTCAGTTTCCCTCAAAAATTATGTAGTCGGAATATGAGGTCTTCAAGACAGAAGTAAGTGACTACTTTTCTATATATATATATATATATATATATGTATATTTTTGGGACGGATTTAGATTATTTGCGACGAATACAGAACAACACATTTAAGTGTGGACACTGCAGAATAACTGTTCACTATGTTGCTCAGTCGTCCTCAGGAATTCTATAGGAATTATTATCGGGCTGTTAGGGCAGTAAACCATTGCTGAATTTTACTCGCACCTGCTTGTGTTACATGGCAAACAACTGGACTGAAACAGTTTCACAAATATATTTTCACCCGAGTAGTATGTGATACATAACTACATAAATCTGGGTATATAAAATGTAAACCAAGAAAATGTAAATAAAAATATAAATATAGAGATTTAAATTCAATTGACGTGAAAGAATCAGTAAGCATTATTTAGGAAGCACGAATAAGGTGCAAAACTCCTTGGTGTCTGGATGCTCCACTGGGCTCATGTCACTCCGTACGCTCTCAGGAGACAACTCTGTAGAGAAGCGGAACGTTCTGAACAGGTGCATTGTGGGAAAGTGTAAACATCACATGAGAATCCAACCTCCTAACACTTTATTACCTCCACTTTCAAAAAAACAAGTACGTTTCTATTTTTAACCTAAAATACTGCTCAGTTTAGCTTAATTTATGGCGTACATTAGTCATGAGAATGAGGGGCTGTCTTTAATACATGTGGAAATCTGTAGCTGAAAATGTGTTAACGTTAGAAGCACCCGTCTAGCACCACCGTGATACATACATGTTGCAAAAGTCTCTTTTGAGAAGTGTTCTAAGTTCCAAACACTTCCAGTTACAGTCCTTTCGGTATTCCTTTATCTTTCTTGCTGTAGTAATGTACATTGATCCCAGTATATTTAGAGCAGCAATCCCACGTAGAATCCCACATTTCTTTAAATAGATAAAAAAGATATGTACCTTTTAAGTATGCACCTTATGGTCATTTTTATTACCTGTCCTCTTACAAATTGTTTTCTCCTTTTCAAAATCTTTCTGAAGAGCAGACCAGTATGGCTGCCAGTTACACTTACAGACTGAGGGGTATATTTACTAAACTGCATGTTTGAAAAAGTGGAGATGTTGGCTATAGCAACCAATCAGATTTTAGCTATCATTTATTTAGTACATTCTACAAAATGACAGCTACAATATGATTGGTTGCTATAGGTAACATCTCCACTTTTTCAAACCCGCAGTTTAGTAAATAAATCCCTCTGACTCTCAGACAGTCATGGGGTGACAGAGGGGGAGAGGGAGGATTTTACAGTGTAGACAAAGCTCAAAGGGGCGCTCAAAAGCCTCTCTGCTCACTACATCATGTGACTGTGGTTACCATGGTACCCACATGACACCGTGGAAGCTGTGCAGGATTATAAATCAGTGATAGCAGTCTGAAGAAGCAAACCAAAGATAATGGCAATTACCAATCTTCTTCTTATAGTCTCCAACAGTGATTTATGTTAAAAAAAAACAAAAAAAAAAACACTGAATTTTGTTTCATGGGATTGCAGCTTTGATGAATTTCTAGACTTAATAAGCAATTGTTATGAAAAGTACTGTTCACAAGTGTATAACTAAAACTTCAGGAAACTTGCTGGAATTAAAGCTATTTATAAAATCTATAACATTTCAGATGAATTAAAGGGCTGTTCATTTTTGTTTAACCTAAACCAGACTTAACAGACGCAAAGAGTACATTTAGCAAAGCTGCAGACATTGGAAGGTGATATAGCGGAAAAAACAGAAAAGTTGAAATAAATGAAGGAGGTGATCCTAACGTAGAAGCAGGATGAAATTTGATGTGACCACCACATACCTTTATAGGATTATCTGCTGACCTGCACAACAATGTGTAGAATGATTTTACTGGGGACTTTCGAATGATTTTACTGGGGACTGTGAAGTGGGCATGAACCCTGAAAGGACAAGTAGAGGCACTTGTTAATATACGCAGTCTTACACAGTCCTCAAATTTTGCAATTCATAAATAACCCTTAAAGTATAACCGTGAGAACCAATCTTTACGTAAAAAGACAAATATTGGCAAACGGGATGTTTAAAAGGAAACAATAATGTGATATCACCACTGTTTATAGTGGCAAGACTATAGAACCTGGCTCCAGCATTAAGAGTGAATTACTGATTGTGTAAGCCCTGTGAGTGGACATTATCTTACAAGAATACACTTCTGCACAATGTTCACTGTAAAAACCTCAAATAATCATTATATGCAGGGCGATACAAGGACTATAGTAAGGTAATAGCAATTTAATGGGGCAGCACGGTGGCTTAGCACTTCTGCCTTACAGCACTGGGGTCATGAGTTCAATTCCTGTCCATGGCTTTATGTGTGAGGAGTTTGTATGTTCTCCCCGTGTTTGCGTGGGTTTCCTCTAGGTACTCTGGTTTCCTCCCACACTCCAAAAAAAACATACTGGTAGGTTAATTGGCTGCTAACAAATTGAACCTAGTGTGTGCGTGTGTGTGTGTGTGTGTTAGGGAATTTAGACTGTAAGCCCCAATGGGGCAGGGACTGATGTGAGTGAGTTCTCTGTACAGCGCTGTGGAACTGGTGGCGCTTTATAAATAAATGGTGATGATGGTGATTTAATGATCGGTTGGGAAAATAGGACGTAGGTAATAGTCAGACATAACTTGATCAATAATATTAGTGGTCACATTTAGTTCAGCAGCTTCCACTGGGAAAACATATGCATTTTATTATTATTACCATTTATTTATATAGCGCCACTAATTCTGCAGTACACTCACATCAGTCCAGTGGCGGGCTGGCCCGGGGGGCAGCCTATTAGGGCCAAGGGGTAGGCCGGCCGGCCGCCGGCCGCCCCCCGGATGCAAAAAACAGTTTTCCCCCCTGATGTCATCAGATGCGGCCGCGTCAGCGCACAGGCGGCCGCATCACATGACAGGGGATGCGGCCGCGTCATCAATGACGCGGCCACATCCCCTGTTATATGATGCGGACGCCTGTGTGCCCCCCGGCCATCCCTCTCCCAACTCGCGCCTGCATCAGTCACTGCCACATTGGGGCTTACAGTCTAAATTCCCTAACACACACACAGACACAGACTAGGGTCAATTTGTTAGCAGCCAACTAACCTACCAGTATGTTTTTGGAATGTGGGAGGAAACCGGAGCACCCGGAGGAAACCCATACAAACACAGGGAGAACATACAGACTACTCACAGATAAGGCCATGGTCAGGAATTGAACTCATGACCCCAGTGCTGTAAGGGAGAAGTGCTAACCACTGAGCCACCGTGCTGTATGTTGTAATAAGAGAGACGCAATCGCACTGGTGAGCACAGACAGACTCGCCCTTAAGTCCTGCACTTAGTCAGTTAGAGGACATATGACCTGTTTTCCTAACAGAACATAAGATGAATGAACAATAATGGTTTGTTTTATGACCTGGTTTGCAGAAGCCCTGTTTTAACTGTCTGGGATAATTTAGAGGATGGCCTCCAGGATACCGTACACATAAACTGCTGTGATTTTCTTACAGTGTTTTTGAACTTGTGCACATCATTTTATACAAAACCGGAACAGTTTCTCATTGGCCAGTGAGGGCTTGAAGAACTCTCTTAAGCTGGTATCTTAGGGCTTGACTTCACCAAGTCACGCGTACTGAACGCAACGTGCGTTTGTTTTAGAACACACGGAATTCGGCCATACGCATGCCCAGATTCAGCAGGGAGCGGATCTCAAGTTACGAGCATTGATGAATACGGGTGTAGGTCTGCTCTGTTCTATCACACAAGTTACTGCAGGACACGTCCAATACATATGTGGAATATAAATTGGCAAAAGAAATCACAGAAATAAAAAACAAACTATGCAATTAATGTCACCTGTTAATAATATAGGCATTAATGATAAAGCAGGTAAAAATAAAAATAAAAAGTGTTTTTTTTTGTTTCCCCCCCCCCATTAAATACATTTATTAGGATGATCTGAATGTCTACTGACCATTAAATACATTTATTAGGATGATCTTAATGTCTACTGGCCATTAAATACATTTATTAGGATGATCTTAATGTCTACTGACCATTAAATACATTTATTAGGATGTTCTTAATGTCTACTGACCATAAAATACATTTTTACAGTTGCTCATGATTGGAAACACATGTTCTAGCTGCAGACACGGCTGCATTCACTAGTAATCAGGACTTACACCTGACCTGTAGCTGGTGCAAGAGATACTTTTGTAATGGCCAAGGCTTGATTTGGACGTGGAAACGCCCATACTGTACATTGACTACAGGTGAACGCCTCTTGCCAGACACGTTCCTTCCCAGAAATCGTAGACTGTAGTAAGTGTGCTTTGTGCTCGAAGATGATTTGAATGTCGCTGCGTTTAGTCGTGTATGGTCTGATTCTGGGCATGATTAGATTTAAATTTGCGGATTATACGCACTAAATCAGCATTTACGCTCCTTGATGAATCAGGCCCTTAGTGTACATGCAGAACATAACATACAAACATAATCCTATTTCACTTATTTAACTGTTTATGAAAAGTACAGAATATTTGTGGAAGTTAGTGTTACTGTATCATCTTCTTAGTTACGTGGATGGCATGATCTCTTATCTCACCTCTGGTGAGTTGCAGAATTATTTACACATACTGAGATTCCAGTGAGAGAGAGAGAGAAAGTGACAGAGAGGGAACGGAGAGAGAGAGAATGATAGAGAGAGAGTGAGAGAGAGACAGAGTAAGAGAGAGAAAGTGACAGAGAGGGAACGAGAGATAGAGAGAAAGTGACAGAGAGGGAGCATGACACAGAGGAGGGACCAAGAGAGAGAGTGAGAAAGTGATAGAGAGGGAATGAGAGAGAGAAAGAAATAGAGAGAGAGAGAGAGAGTGACAGAGAGGGAGAAAAGGAGAGGGGACATGACACAGAGGAGGGTCCGAGAGAGAAAGAGAGAGAGAATGATGGAGAGTGAGAGAGTGTGTGAGAGTGACAGAGAGGGAGAAAAGGAGAGGGGGCATGACACAGAGGAGGGAGAGAGAGAGAGAGAGAGAGAGAGAGAAAGTGACAGAGAGGGAACGGAGAGAGAGAGAATGATAGAGAGTGAGAGAGAGACAGAGTAAGAGAGAGAAAGTGACAGAGAGGGAACAAGAGATAGAGAGAAAGTGACAGAGAGGGAGCATGACACAGAGGAGGGACCAAGAGAGAGAGAAGAGAGAGAGTGAGAGAGTGATAGAGAGGGAATGAGAGAGAGAAAGAAATAGAGAGAGAATGAGACAGAGAGAAAGTGACAGAGAGGGAGAAAAGGAGAGGGGGTATGACACAGAGGAGGGACCGAGAGAGAAAGAGAAGGAGAATGATAGAGAGTGAGAGAGTGTGTGAGAGTGACAGAGAGGGAGAAAAGGAGAGGGGGTATGACACAGAGGAGGGACCGAGAGAGAAAGAGAGAGAGAATGATAGAGAGTGAGAGAGTGTGTGAGAGTGACAGAGAGGGAGAAAAGGAGAGGGGCATGACACAGTGGAGGGACCGAGAGAGAAAGAGAAGGAGAATGATAGAGAGTGAGAGAGTGTGTGAGAGTGACAGAGAGGGAGAAAAGGAGAGGGGCATGACACAGAGGAGGGAGAGAGAGAGAGAGAGAGAGAGAGAGAGAGAGAGAGAGAGAGAGAGAGAGAGAGAGAGAGAGAGAGAGAGAGAGAAGCAAATCACTGAAAAAATGTTGTTTGGAAGCAAGTAGTGAAGATATAAAAGGTAAAGCGTCTATGATACAGCAGGTATAATCTTCATTTTCGTAAACGAATTGAAGTAGCAAACAATGTATTCTAAAATATGCCCATAAAGTCATGTAATTATACACTACTGTAGATGTTAAGTATGGAGCTGCGGACCTTTTTTATGGTGCCTTATAAATTAAAGATAATAATGATATTATTATAATATAAGCACAACCAGTGAAAAAGCACCTATCAGCTTCAGAGATGAATCCGCAATTAGCCAATCAGAAGTGGCTCATCATCATCAGTGTGTATTTACACCAGACCTCAGGCTGCTGTTTCTTAAAGTGACACATACATAATGCACAGTTCTTCCTCTCTGGTACTTTGCAAGTACATGAGACGAGATACATTCTTACCAACGTGTTATATGCACATTCCAATAATCCAATGTAAGCGACGTAAAGAGTAAAAGGAGAAACCTTTTTTTGGAACTTTGGTTGTTGCTAAATTCTGCTTCTGAAGTAGTAAGTAAAATAATTTACAGTGGGGGATTCCTAAAGTATGATTAAGACAGGATTTATTTAGCACATTTTGAGCCCATACTCTCAGATGACTTGAGGAATGTCTGGGAAGAGATAAGACAGCAGTGTGTAATCTGCAGATTATGAGAGGTGTCAGCGTGTTTTGTATCCAGAGACAGTAAGTGAGATAAGATCACATTCAAGTTATTGAACTTGGACTAGTGTCTTGTGATTTACCCAGAAGCTTTTTATTTTCAATTTGTTGCTTACATTACAACACTGTTTAAACAATTAACACCAGCTCTTAACAGGGGCATTTTCATAAAGGGGTGTTAACCACCACCCTCCCCTGTACTTTTGCATGGGTGTGTGATGTGGCAGTGTGTCCTTCCTGTCACCTACCTAGCAAAGACCTTAGGTCACTTGTTTCTATATTTCACAACACATTGCAGCCTAAATCACTGTGTCCACTTCTGCATTTTACAATAGAAGCATTTTTTTGCACCCATCATATTGGGTGATAAAAAGTTGACTTGGTTCAAGAGCTAACACTCATTTGATGTGGGACTGTCACTTCGCTACATTGCTTTTCCCCTCCTGCACTTTAGGTTTTGGGTAAGGTGTCCATGTTCCCGATCACTCTCCAAAAATTAGTTCAAAATAGATGAGAATATTATATATCGTGGGCCGCGAAGTGTAATTTAATAACCCCTTTAGGGTAAATATGCAGCCCCAACCGAAGAGAGCCCTGTAGAGAGAGGGCAGTGGCCGGGGGATCCCCACCTTCAGTGGAGTGAATGCCCCCATATGTAATACACAACCTGTGGGAAATGTTATAAGCCCAGAGCAATCTGGAAGTGTTCCCTTAAGTATAGTTACCAGCACTAGGACTATGAAGGAAGGTCCCAGGATATGTGGAATTACTGTACAGCAGCAGGAGGAAAACCCTGTTAGAAAGTATCCCCATACCGTGAGGGGGGGTCGCTGCATGAAGGCAGCGTGACTGTAGTTGTAGAGGGGGGTCCCTGATGTAAATGATGGTGTGCACAGAAGTGTGCAAGAACATCTGGTCCAGTTCTACCTGTACTCAGGATTACTCTGACTGTTCCTGTGTAACAACTTCACCCATAACATCAGGTATGTGACCTGCAAGAACTGCTTTATTGCTGCTAAGTGTGAGCTGGAGGAGTTGGAGTTATCAAACAATTTCTGTGCTTGAGGAAGAGCAGTTACTAAAGTTTATTTGTAATCAAATTGAGATGTGGCGCCCAATATCATCTGCACTGCACTAGAGTCTGCCTACACGTTAGATTGAGTATTTGGGGGGGTCCTCTGGTATTGGTTGCCCATACCCACAAGCTAGCCGAGGCAAAAGGGACCGCATGTAATTCCAGGCTAAGCCACCAGGGACACCCTTCACATTTGCACCAGATATAGAACTTTTTGCCCTATAATAATCTGGTTAATTCCCTCTTCACAAACACACGCACATTAGGTTTTATTTTTGTCCTACCTCTGGCGATTAGCATGTCAATCAAGCAGATTAAAGTGCTGACTGGTCCGGCTAGCATGATACACAGGCTGCTGGGGAGACAGGGGGGGGGGCTGCTATCATCTGGGTGATCTTGGGGCAGTGCAGGGGAAGTTTTTTTTCTGCTTCACGCTTTTAATGGTCTGTCCTACACATAAAAGGACACGTCTTCTTTACAAATGTAGAAAGTGTGAAGAATATACATATTTATCTAAACTGTAAGCTTTTTATTATATTTTTGGGAGGGGGGGGGGGGGTACCAAATGATTACAGGTATCTGGATTCCCCATTTAAAAAAAGCCATGCAACAGTTAAATAAAGATAGACAAGATCAGACCATCACTGGACAAGAGAATAGATCTACGGTACTGGACTATCTGTACTTCCGATTGTTTATCTTGCACTAGCTGATTAAGGCTGATATGCAATACGTAAGTTGTTTATGCAAGATTCATGCTTTGCAAAGGCAAGAAAATATCTAAATAAATATTGCACCATTACTGTATATAGGATGGGCTTACATGCTGCCTATAAATTATACAATTAACCTGGTGGTTTTAGATTGCCAGCCCTGCCATGTTTTCTTTACTCTTGTTAAAACGGTTTGTGGTAGTAAAACAGATAATAAACAGGTTCTTGTGTCCTCCCTGAAACATCTGTTAGACGGCGATAGGGCTGAACTGTATTCACTCGCCTTCTTGCAACCTGCTTCTGTCATTTCTGGAGGGGAGCCAGGAAGAAAAGGGGTTAACTGGTTCTACTCTAAGCAAGATCCCAGATGTAAGCTGAACTGTAGGAAGGGGTTGTAGAAAGTTTGAAGTGTTCTGTGCACAGAGCAGTGGATACAGTGGGAGGGGAAGAGGATAATTTAAATTGAGTTTAGAGGGACCATCCTCCTTCACTTTTCCTCCTGTCCTGTCCTCTTCAGCATCGCAGGAAGGAGCTGTGGCCGTGCCAGCGTACAGGTATGTGCTAATGGAAGGCACAAACAGCCCTTTTGTTTGTTGCTTGCTGAGATCATGGTCATACTAGAGTTTTAATCTCTTAATAACACCTCCTTTTCTCAACAGTCAGAATATGATCCGGGCAACGGGTACAATGCTATAATAAGCATCACTTGGTGCAAATGTTTATAAACTATTATATATGTCATAGGCGTATATGGGGTGGTTAATCATTACGGCTATCTGCATTGCACGCATAGACCAGAAATATTGTTTAAAATCTTAAGTTAAGCAAAATTATTTCTTATATTGCAAAGCATTGTACCAGGGCTGTATTCATGGTATAGGTAGAGTTCTATAGTAAAGCTGAAAGGATTGTATATTCATTTATTTATTGCTACTTGATTCTCCCCATTTATTTTCCACAGTCAAATAGTGGAGAAGGGCTAGATAATGCGGGGTGCAATGAGTAGTTTATGTTGTATTTACTCCCGACACCTAAATACTGCAGTGAAGTTTATTGCCGACCATGTTATTTATCCTCAGTTTGGTTATAGTATGTATTTTTCTGAACAACTACAGAACATTTTCGAAGCTGCGAAATCTACGTAGCAGAGAGCTGTAAATGTTCTTGTCAGTCATTACAAGCAGGGGGGTAAATGTATCAAGCTGAGAGTTTTCCATTGGGTTTGAAAAGTGGAGATGTTGCCTATAGCAACCAATCAGATTCTAGGGGGGGTATTCAATTGTTAGCGAGTTTGGAAGTTCGAGCGTGAAAAGTCATTTTTTTGCTATTTTACCTTATTTTCGAGCGCGAAAACTTCTCACGCAATTCTATTCTTTTTTTTTTTTTTACCGAAACGGTGTTATCGCGCTCCAAGCGTTTGTCAATGTTAAAGTATAGGCTGGATGCGAACCCTTAGCGGAAAAAGCTATTCAATTGTTTTTTAACGCCGAGTGTGAAAAAGGCAAATCTGCTGTTTTATCTCGCACCTCCATGGTCTGCTCAAAGAAATTTTTTTTTTATTAAGTTAAGAAAAATATACATTAAACTGAAAAAATAGGTGTAAAAGTTCATAAAAGTAACCTAAAAAAAGAAAAAGTACTAAAAAAAGTGTATAATAATTAATAATTTTTGGAAATCTCCCCCTTTAGAAAAAACCATAGTGGTGCATGGATTTAAACTTTTTTATATTATTTTTTTGTTTTTAAAGGGGGGGGGGGGGGGGGGGGCTGGGTGGTTGTGCCAAAAGTATCATGTTTGTTTAAAAAAAAAATAAAAGCAAAATCGTTTGCTCCCCACTGTATTTAGTCTTCGCCCTAGTGCTGGCAGCTATTGATGTGTGAAAAATTTGACGTAGGGTTCCCCCTTATTTAATTGAACCAGCACTAGGCAAACCAGCCGGGGTGATAGGCACTATAACAGGGGGGATGGGGGAAACGCCGTTTGGGTCCCACGGCCATAATGACTAAACACCCACGGACTGTTCAGCGCTGGCCTGGATTCCCTAGGGATTGTGGTCCACTGAAAAATGTAAGCGGGCTACCCCCCTAGGGACACCCAGGCCAGTGCCGATAGCACTAGGGCTCTTCCTACTACCCCTGGGCTATGGGTAGTAGGGTAATAAATGGGGATTTTGGATAAAAAAAAAAAAAAAAATGATTTGTGGAACTACATGTCCCAGCCAGCCATGTTGTCCTAAATAGTGTGGGCATGCTGCTACTTGTCTAACTACAAGCACCAGCGTACCCATAGCACCCAGGGCATGTTTGCACTTGTAGCAGAACCACAAGTGCCAACATGCTCTTACACCCACGGCTGGCTGTGATCTGTAGTTCCACAAAGCAAAATGTTAAATAAAAGCACAACACCCTCATTACAACCACAAATCTTTATTAAAAATAATAAAACCCCAAGAAATACAGTAAACACCCTCATATACACCATAGATTTTAATTTAAAAAAAAATACTCACCATGGACGAAATCCTCAGTTTTATGATGCTTTACTTACACACACTCATTTACGCAAAGTCCCAACAAATATTTTTACCTTCGAAGAAAGGTCCGGCTTGCCCACTGTCCCACAAATATTTGTACCTTACAAATGTCCATGCTTGGCCAGTGTTCAAATGTTTGTAAATTTCAAAAAATGTACCTCCTTGTAAAATCTTTAATTCTGCTGTACAGGGGGGGCCATTGTTGCTTGCAGTGCTGGGGCCCTTCTTCATTGCAGTGTGGGGGCCCATTCTCTTGTGCAGTGCTGGGGCCCTTCTTGATTGCAGTGTAGGGGCCCAATCTCCTTTGCAGTGCTGGGGCCATTCTTGATTGCATTAATTTACTTTTATTTTTTTATAGGAAAATGAGTGCCTTAACTCCTCATTTCAAACTCGCTAGGACCATTAATAGAGCGCGAGGGGGTGAATGCAAAAAAAAACAATTGAATTGAGCGTTTTTTTTATTAAAACGCACGCTCGAACAGGAAAAAACGAGCGGGTTTTTTGTTTTTTTTTCAAGAGCGAAATTTTAACGCATCTCGCTAACAATTGAATACCCCCCTAGCTGTCATTTTATAGAATTTACTAAATAAATGATAGCTCTGATTGGTTTTTCAAACCCGCCGGAAAACTCTCAGCTTGATACATTTACCCCCAGATCTGCAGTATAATTATTTGATTTGCTGATATAGTTTGTTACCTGTTACATCATTTACATAATACGTTCTCATCATTGTTGTGTAGGTCACGTCTGCTGTAAATGATTTCAGAATATCCTATTTTTCTCCAAACAAAGAAAATATTTATTTGGAGCAAAACTTTTTTACAACAACACAAAGCAAAATATATTGCTCTCTTCCTTCAGTGACATGTTTAATGTATTTGTAGTACTACATGTTTAGTACAGCAGCAGAGATGAGGATCTATCCTCCCACATTTTATACCAAGTATAGTTTATTTACCTCATCACAACCACACAGTAGCATTGTATGTATCATCAAACAACATTCATATCATGCAAATGTGTCACCTCTGAATGCTTGCAGATTTACTTTGTAATGCTTTGAACTGCCTGCTTATATATCGGAAACTATAAATCTGAGATTGTTCAATGTGCATCCATTGTGTTAAAGACTCAATTCATAATCTCTATGTTAGGCTGATTAACCACTAGTGTTTTCCTAAATGCCAGTGACATCACATGTCAAAGGTTAGTATGTGATGGTTATGAGCGCTGCACTTGTGGTTGGGGGGTTAATGAGGATAGTTCACTGACACCAATGACCCTCCTTGCGGTTAATGCAGGGGTTAAAATAGTGACGTTTAGTAAAGTCATTTATTTATGCTGTGTTAGTAGTTTTGTGCAGCATAGCAGTGTAGAAACTGAAAACAGAAATTAATATTCTACATGGACTTAAAAAAACAGATTGGAGAACAGAAACTGGGGAATTCTCCAAATACAGCATAAACGTGCTATACGTATTATTCCTCTACACGAGGCAAGTGGCACAATGTAAATTGCAAGTCAATAATGATTGCAGCACAAATACACTGTCCATTGGAAATGTACTTCTTGTTGTGTTCTGTAGTGGGTGTAACTGTTGGTTGGAATTCAACTGAGGTCTCCCTGTCAAAACACCCCCCAAAACATTCTATTGGGATCCAATTTGGGGTCCCAGAACAATAATACACTAACACTTGCGGTCTCAGAAAACTGTAATACACTTGTGATTTCGGCTACAAAACATAAATAAACTGAGCATCACTGGTCTGGTGGACCGTCACTGGTGAAATTGGACTTCTAGGTATGCGGTGGACTAGGACAAGTGAGGGTTTTTAGTGGATGTCCAAGTGGCCAATGATCTAGGAAGAGTTACAGTTTACAGAGGACATCTAAGTGTTTAGCAGAGTAGAAACATTAGAAGTGAGAGTGGACTTCTTGGGCTTGATTCATTAAGACACGAAAAAAGGAATGCAGCATGCGTTTTTTTGTAAAAAAAACAAACACTTAAATCGGGTATACGTCCATATTCAACAGGGAGCGGATGTAAAATATACGTCTGTTGATGAATACGGGTCTAGGTGTGCTCTGCTCTAATAGACAATGCACTACAGGATACATCCAATACATATGTGGAATATAAGTCCCAAAAGAACGCACAGGAAAAACAAACATTAATGTCTCTTGTAAATATTGGGCCTGATTCATTAAGGAAAGTTAAGTAAAAAATTGAGTAAGAAGTCTCCTGGACAAATCCACATTATACAATGCAAGGGGTGCAAATTAGTTTTCTATTTTGCACATAAGTTAAATACTGTCTGTTTTCTCATGCAGTACACACATACTTGATAGCTTATTTGTACACTGAAATTTAAAGTTGACATTTGTGTGCTACATGAAAAAACAGTCAGTATTTAACTTATGTGCAAAATAGAAAACTAATTTGCACCCCTTGTAATGTTACATGGTTTTGTCCAGGAGACTACTTGCTCAAATTTTCACTTAACTTTCTTTAATGAATCAGGCCCAAAGTAATTAATGTCAAAACATTAAAAAAAAGTATTTTTCTTTTCCCCGTATAATACATTGTTACAGTTGCTCCTGATTGCAAACACATGTTCTAGCTGCAGACACATCCGTCATCACTACCACTTTGCACTTAGACAAGACCTGTAGCTGGTGCAAGTGATACAACAGAAAAATATGTACCTTAGAGATGCCCAAAGCTTGAATCGGACATTGCTGCATACGCTCAAGCTTGGCACGACCTTACTGGACATTGGCTAGGTGCATACGCCCAGTACCTTCCCTGTTCCCTCCAGAAATTGTAGGCTGTAGTAAGGGTCCTTTCCACTCGTTATTCTTGCGTTCTCTGGTGTATAGTTCATTTCTGGGCACGCAAAGAGCAATTTAATGCAAAATACAGCACGTATCAGCATTTACATTCCACAATGCACCAGGCTCCTAGTGTTCAAGTAATGGTATAGTGGGATTGTCAGTAAACATGTCCAATTGACCAGAAACACCTGCTGTTGGAGCTGGGAGAGTATTGGATGGTGTGTAATAGACTTGGAAGAAATACAGGTTGGTCTTGTCAATGTCCGGTGGACTAAGTTATGGTTGGAGCTGAGAGTTTATGGGTGGGATTTCCAGGTATCCAGGTTAGAAGGACCTGTTGTTTTGAACAAACACACCGACAAGCTATCTGTACAAATTCTCAATGTGACTAGATGTTGGTAGCTACCCAGTGGAAGCGTCAGGACCCCTCCATACATCTAGTCTACAGTAAGATTTGGCATTTAGCAACAATGGAGAAGATCACATCTTACTTAAATAACAATATGATAAATTTATACAAATATGGAATTTCTACAACAGACTGATCTTTCAAACAGATCACATGTGGACCCTCAGATCCACCTTTGTACTGTCTCAAATCTAGTCCTCAATTTTAGTTTACGACAGCTACAGGTACGTACCTTTTGCAGGTTAGCTCATCCCTGGACCACCGGTGGTCCAGGTTTCAGCATCAATCCCCCCATACCTGCCTCCTACCCGCATCATACCATAATTATCTGCCAGACATACCCACATACTACGCGGTCAACTTGTGCAGTAATGGCATGTTTGCTACTTTGGGCTTGATTATTGCTTGTTTATTGATCACCATGTACTATTGTTTGATTTATCTGTTGAATTGTACAAATAAAGCCTTTTTGTTTTTGTAAAGGACCTGTGGTTAGTGCATCATCTGACAAATGTAATTCCCCGTGTTACTATCCCAGTTGTAGTAACACAACATATGGAATCAATATTCCCATCCATGCACTTGATAGTGAACCAAGACCTCACTCAGACGATATACCAGCCTGTTATTGTAAGCAGCTGGAGCTTAATGCCTGGAAGATTGGGACATCTCCTTTATAAGCTGTGGCCTTTAAATGCCCCCAGCTTTAATGTCTAACAGGCAGTGTTAGGAATGTGCTCAGTGTAAGGTGAGTCCTGGTACCCAGCCCATAGTCATTCATAGGGAGCCTTGTCCATTCTTCATTACGTTTTCTTTCTGACACAAATTGTGGTTGGAAAAACTTAGTGGCCCTGATTCAATAAGGAAGGTAAAAGCTGATACCTGCTGTATTTTGCGTTAAATTGCTCTGCACATGCCCTCTATAGGGCAGAGAACACAAGTGCATATAATTCATCATAGAGAGCAAAGGACACTTACGACAGGCTACAGTTTCATGGGCGGAACGGGGAGTATGCACCAAGTCAATGTACAGTAAGGACGTGCCACGGTCGAGTGCACGCAGCAGCTTCTGATTCAAGCTTTGGGCATCTTTAAGGTACATCTTTTTTCGGTCGTATCACTTCTTTCACCAGCTACAGGTCGGGTGTAAGCGCCGAGAGATAATGATGACTGTCGCATATGTATGCCGTAACATGTGTTTGTAATCATATGTATGTCATAACATGTGTTTGCAATCAAGAGCAACTTTAAAAATACATGTTATGTACAGTAAACAGTAGATACATACTAATAAATGTATTTCATGTGGGGGGAAATGTAAAAAACACATTTTTAAAATGTTTTTTCATTAATTACTATATTAATAGATGGCAATAATTTAATATTATATTTTCAGTACATTCTGCTGGATATTTACATTGCACATATGTATCAGACGTATCCTGCATTGTGTTGAGCTTGTATCAATATGGCAAGTGCCGTACAGGTGGAGTGCATCTACAGCCTTATTCAGCAGGAGACGTTTCTTCACATCTGCTTGCATCTATATTTCTGCAATCAGTAACCTCGGTCTTATCATTTTTATTTTGTTCATTGCCACCAACTTTCTCTAATCTCATACAGGATTCGGAATGGCCCTAGATTCCAAGCAGACATGCCTTCTGCTGCTACTGGTGGTGTCTGTCATATCCATCCTAATTGCTTTGGTTCTCAGCCTGGTGAAGACCAGTGAAGTCCACCTTCCGCCTGGAACTAAGGTAACTCCTATATGTGGTCCTGTAGACAACAGACACTTATCTAGAGCTCCAATATCTCAGGTTTGGGTCTATGCTAATTCTGGCATGTGCTCGGGTGTTTATTCCTCCAGTACTCATGCATCGGACAGGAAGTGATGTCACTTATAGTCCTTCTTCCACATCATCATTATGACAGGAAGTGACATCATGTTCTTATGTAAGTAGCCAAAGTATGAATATATACGATATAATCATACTTGCCTACTTTACTCCTTCGGGATCCCCATTGCCCAGCCCCCACTGTTCAATGCCGTGTCTGCGTCATTGCAGAGCTGGGGGCTGGGCCATGATGAAGTGATATGCAGCTAATCACGTCAATATGGTCCAGCTCTGCCCACTTCGCAAGCATGTGACAGGATGCAGGAGGATTCTCTCCTATCCCGTGAGAACTCCCCAAAAGTATGGGTATGATATCAGCACAAGATAACCTCTTTTCTGCATTTCTACCATGGAGAAGCATCAGGGAACCTGGCTTCCACATTGAAACAGAATTAAGCTGGGTACACACTATACAACAAAAACTTTCCATGCGATATCGTTAACGATTTTTACCAACAACTGAAAAAAAAGTCCCAATCCGCATGCCGATCCATGTGCACACACTAAACACATTTCACAAGATTTACCCTCAGATCTGTGCTATTCCTCTGTCATAACCATTGGCTGAAAAGATGGTGACTCTGCACACTCCATAGAGATCTATGGACACTGCCGGTCCTGAATGCAGACACACTGCTGACATCGCTCCTTCGTTGAACGAGATTTTGAATTCGGTTTAAAAATGGAATGAAATGATACGAAGAGCTTTGGAAAGATAACTGTTCATCGATGCAGCGTACACACTAATGTGATATCAGGCCGAGCGGTTATTTATCGTGTGATTGGCCTGATAATTGGCTGAAAACCCTGCAGTGTGTCCCCAGCCTTAATGTCAGATGTGATAACACATTTTGGTGACTTCTGAGAATCCCAGCTATCACCCTCGTAATCTGTACTGATTGCTCACCATGCCCATGCCATTACCATCATCATCATCTATTTATATAGCGCCACTAATTCCGCAGTGCTGTACGGAGAACTCACTCACATCAGTCCCTGCCCCATTGGGGCTTACAGTCTAAATTCCCTAACATACACACACACAAACTAGGGTCAATTTTGATAGCAGCCAATTAACCTACTAGTATGTTTTTTGGCGTGTGAGAGGAAACCAGAGCACCCGGAGGAAACCCACGCAAACACAGGGAGAACATACAAACTCCACACAGATAAAGCCATGGTCGGGAATCGAACTCATGGCCCTAGTGCTGTGAGTCAGAAGTGCTAACCACTGAGCCACTGTGCTGCCCATCTGCTTTCATGTACCTGTAAACAAATACATTATTGCTGTGGTTACTGGGCAATCTGACACAAAGTCATTTGTTTTCGGAGGGCATAGTGCAAGAAGTAAAATTCGGAAGTGTGCCACGTGCTAAAAGAGAATTTGCAAATGTCAGCTGCTAAGCACTTTCAGTTCCCCGTTAATACATGTTTTGCAATACCACACGTACCACACTTATTGCCCACAGATCAACTACTCATCGAGGAAGAAACTTTAAATGTGCATTATTTTAAATACCTTTAAGGGTCATTTATGAAACACAAAAAAGGGAAATCACAACACAGTGAAATGAGCTATTGCAACGGGTATTTTTTGTGGTTCGTGAATAATACTGATGATTATTTGCAGATCTGCAAATGTTGCATAGAGGCTGCTCAGCAAAATGATTTGTTTCAATATCAGCCATGTTTCAATGGGCAGATTTAAACTGTAAAGCGATTGGATGCGTCTAATTTTGATATTACAGATCCGTGACAAATCTATCTCCATGTTTGTGTTTATCAGTATGGAATGGTGTTTGATGCTGGCTCTTCTCACACCTCACTTTTCATCTATCAATGGCCCACGGACAAGGAGAACAACACTGGCGTTGTTAGCCAGACTCATGTGTGTGATGTAGTGGGTAAGTTATGACCACTTATATTTCATTAGCAATGTCTGAATTTGTGGAGGCGTTGGACCGAGGGCCTAATGTAGATCCGTCACCTAAACACAGTGAGAATAGCAACAAGTGGACTAAACTAATATTCAGCCAATCATATTACTTAGAACCACTGACATCACTGGGGCGTGAAGCATATCAGCAATATCATTGGCTGCTAGCAAACTGATATGGTGAATGAGCCCACATAATGGCTGCTCCCACACTAGGAAGACGACTAGTCCACTTTAAGGATAGGAAAATTTGGATCTCTTCGATTGTTTTTTCTAAAATACAGGGACACTCGCCCCATGACAAAATAGCGTGCATCCACAGAATAACCTCTCACAAACAAACAAGTTCAGCTAATTGACCTTGAGCAGAACAACTCTTAATTTCCTATTGTAACAAGGTGACTTCTGCTTTATATAGACTTTACCACACAAAACATCTATTGTGTCTCCATGTCTAGGAAATCCTTCATGATTATTACAAGGTAGACACGCCACTGATAATTGCCTCCCGGGGCCTCTGAACTTTCTACTTGTGGTTTAAGATTAAAATCATCTCCAGCCCTCAGTTGCTCTCAAATTACAAAACTTTTACCTCATGAATTCAATCTTTATTTGTCAGACTGCTTTCCAAGCCCTGTGTCTTCTCCATCTGCTTTTAACAAGCTATTAGCGACCACATCATTCCCCAAACTCTGTTTTACTATGAGCCTGTCTCATATTTCCATATAAACATCTGGTTTTCTCACATATTATACTCTCCAGCCTAGTAATATAATGAACAGGCTTCCGCTGGAGAGGAGCTGCGCCGACCGATGTAACTAATGACCAGCGTATGACAGTTTCTCCCTGAAGTCTGTACTTCCTATGTGTCTAATTCCTCCAGTGATGCGTCTACTTTCCATTACTTTTTATTCTTTTCAGCACATACGGACCGGCAACTAATCACTGTCACGATCGGACTGACCTTTCTCTGACGTTTTTTCTCTGCTTGAAAATTTTCACTTTCTCACATTTTCTGTAAGCCCCAAGTGAACACTATTATTATTTCAGCCATGCACGCACCGTTAAAGTCATGGGCAACCTAACACACTCCAAGGGAGGCACGGTGCGGCCCTCCAAACTTCAAAAGGGACGCACATTACCCATAATCGCAGTGATAAGTTAAAAACAATACATTAAATCAAAGAAAGAGACACTTATCTGTAATAACATATCGGCAGGTATATTAAACAAGTGTTATAGGCTATAACAAACAGATCTGAACATAAAACAGGAAGGGGCTGGGGGCCACAGATGAAGGCTCGGTGGGCCGCATGTGGCCCCAGGGCCACCTGTTGAGCATCACTGCTCTAACTTCAGTAGTATTCTTTACTCATTTGTACCTAGCACAGGGGAACACATATGATATGCAGTTTTATGTTACCACATTGTTAACTCATAGATCTATTAAACCTTCTAAAAAGTAAAAATGGAGGTGTTGCCATTAGCAACCAATCAGAGTGCAGCTATCATTTTCTAGAATGGATTAGATAAATGATAGCTAGAATCTGATTGGTTGCCTTGGGCAACACCTGTGCTTTTCATTATTAGATGTTTTGATAAATCTACCCCGAGAGTTGTGTCATATTTTCGGTCTTTCCAGTCCACACCCCAAATGATACTGCACACTAACCCAAGTTACTGATACGATTGACAGGAGGTATCTGATGAGATAAGGGGATTATAAAGTACAGACAAAAATAATGGTTAATCAATAAATAAATAAATAAAGATAACAATAGTTGCATGAGAAATTGTGAGCTTTGGGTAACGTAGTATCATCTTGGTAGAAGATAGGTAAAGCATATTATTATTACAAAACCTAATATTGTCATTAGACAAATACATTTGAAACATAAAAATTAATTCTTGCAAATGTGTTCATAGTACATTGTGAGCTGACATTGGCTATGTATGTGTTTTCCTACTGTGTGTAATAGGCTTATCCTCTCCATTACAATCTATGAGAATACATGGAATATTCCTACTGCTAGGGGAAATCCTCATACCTATGTGATTGACGTTAATGTATCTGGATCTATATCAGCAGGGACAGGATTATGCAATGTTGTAGATTAGTAACACACCCATAGCAGTTATGGTATGCTGCTGTATATGAATAACAGATGGTTAGCGCTCCACAAGGGTTAATGATAAAGGTGTTATAACTGTATATTTATACAGGTCCCGGGATCTCCAGTTACGCCAACGACCCTCCTGCAGCCGGCAAGTCTTTGGTTTCCTGTCTGGAGGAAGCAATGTCTATTATACCCCCGGAAAGACAGAGAGGGGCCCCGGCTTATCTTGGAGCCACAGCTGGAATGAGGCTGCTCGAGTAAGACGCTGTTAGGGTCAATCTCCACTAGTGACTTAAAAGCTTTGTGGGTGCCAAAATAAAACTCAGCAAAAGTCATCCCAGGTCAGGGAGTAGAACTTCCTCCTCACCTTTGTGGTCATCCCTGGGGTTCCTAATTAAATTGTGGAAGCCAAAATACTAATTTGGACCGGGGTCATGAGAAGAGCGCAGCTAACTCTATGTAGAGTTCCCAGAGACCAGGCATAGACTGAAAGTCTGTGAGAATACAAGTTGCACCAATACCAGAAAAGAGTAAATCAGTTTAACCCTTCCACAACTAATCCGAAAACAAACACACTGACCAGACATCATCATAATAATATATCAGTCATTTATGTGTTTTAATACCTGGTTGATACCACGGTCATCAGATGTTTGGATCCTTAATTAGTCCTGTTTTTGTATGATATATAACCGTGCTAAGGCCACATGCATCCTGGGAAAAGAGCGATGTAACTCAGACGCAGTCTCTTCCATTCACCATAATGACTATGGCTACGGGGTCACAGCTGTTGGGGGCCTGTCTGTGTTTTATGGCCCCCCAGTACCCCTCCAGCAGCACACATAAACAACCAACCTCCTTAGCATGTTATTGTAAACAGGGATGCAAATATAGCCAGATTTTAACCTCCATACTCTGCTGTCAGATATGATCTCCTAAGGCTGCACTGTACACAAACACTGACTGATCGAGGGAGGGGGGGCACACAATGGAAAGGGGAGATGTGTGAAGGAACTGATTAAAGAGATGGAACATGGCACAATACCTTCCTTCCTTGGAGCCTATGGGGTATATTTACTAAACTGTGGGTTTGCAAAAGTGGAGATGTTGCCTAGAGCAACCAATCAGATTCTAGCTGTCATTTACAAAATGACAGCTAGAATCTGATTGGTTGCTATAGGCAACATCTCCACTTTTGCAAACCCACAGTTTAGTAAATATACCTCTATGTTCGATCTGCTGCTGCCTGTTGCGGTGAGAGAGCCCCTGTGTCCAGTGTACCTGCTGTTTGGAAATAGCCTGATTCATAAAGAAATGTGAAACAAACGTAAATTGCTTTTTTCCCCCCAATAAGCACTTAATTCGGGCATATACACATCTGTATTCAACAAGTAGCGTCTCTTGTTGATTATGGACCTAGGTCTGCTCTGCTCTGACAAACAATACACTGCAGGATACGTCCAATACATACGTGGAATGCAAAGTCACAGCAAAACGCACGTTATTAAGGTCTACTGTACATAAAATGCATATTTACAGTGCATCGTCATTGGACACAAATGTTCTAGCATACATAAGTAACCGTCATCACTAATAATCAGGACTTACACCTGTCCTGTAACTGGGGCAAGAGATACGGCAGAAAATCACGTATTGGGATCCACAAAGGCTCCTCTTACCGCTGACAGAGTCACACTCAGCTGCTGCAATAATAGCTTAATAATAGAGTGCAGCAATAACAGAATTTATATGCTGCGATAGTGCTGTATATTAATAAATAGGGGGCTATGAGAGCATAGGCAAACCGATGGGGGGCGGGTTTCTAGTGCCTGGAAACCCCCCTCCAAGCCTGGGGCACTGTATAATTGAGGTGGCTGGACCCTGACTTTATACATATACGAAGTTCACTGGTGCATTATAATAATATTCACTCACAATGAAAATATAGAGCATGTCTATGTTTTGTCATTTTAACGTTTCTTCTGTTTTGTAGCTTAGAAAACAAGTCCGCATCAGACCTGGTGCTTGCAGAAGTGTCAAAGACCATAAGCAGTTACCCAATTGATTTTCGGGGAGCTCGGATAATCACCGGCAAAGAGGAGGGGTCCTATGGTTGGATAACTATCAATTATCTCTTGGAGTCCTTCATGAAAGTAGGTTTTCTATTGAGTGATTGCTGAATGAGTTGTTTTTCAAAGGCATGTTGTGTATACCTATTTGTAACACACATTAGGTAGACTGGTAAAGTATTTACAGTGGCTCCCAACTAAGGTGAAATATAAAAATGTAGCTGAGGCAGGAGGTGGTTTGTCTCACAGCTGAGTGACGCTGCAGTGTGGGGTGGAGTTGAGCTGGAGACCAATCAGAAACAGCAACTATAGCATTGTGGCTTTTGATTGGTCCTCATGCTCACACCCAGCCTTTACATTTTAAGTAGGCTTAGTAGTTTTGTGGCTCTATATTACAGGAAAGGAGGAAAAATAGCTGCATGGAGCAGCCCCCGGGGCTCCAAGGAGGGGAAGGAGCAGGTGAATAAAATGAAGAAATCGGGTGATAAAAATGAAAATAATGAGCTTGTTGTGGTTTAATCAGATACATCATGGCTGCTTCCTGTCAGAAAACTGTTGATATCAGGGAACCACTGGAGTAAAGTAATTCATCATATTGTAGTTTGGTGTCATGTATTTTCTGTGGGTTGCTGAAATCATAACTTCAAATCAAAACTTAAAACCATCTGAAATAGAATACAAGTTCACAAATTGCAATATACCAGCTTTGTTGCAAATTTTACCCCACTGCCCCTATATGAAATGGTCTATGTTCTGAAACCAAAACAAACAGGTTTCTCGCTTCAAAAGCTGCATATGTCCTCAAGAACCGCTTGGCCCATCTAGTCTGCCATATGGTAACCTCAAACCCTATTTGGTCCTTAGGTCTTTGTAAGGATATCCTTATGTCTATCCCAAGCATGTACTGTATTACCCTCTACCACCTCTGATGGAGGCTATTCCACTTATCCACTACCCTTTCTGTGAAGTAGTTTCCTCTGAACCTACTTCCCCCAGTGTCAGTACATGTCCTCGTGTTCTAATACTTCTCTTCCTTTGTAGAATGTTTCCCTCCTGCACCTTGTTATAACCTTTGATATATATGAAAGTTTCTATCATGTCCCCCCGTTCCCTTCTCTGCTCCAAACTATACATAATAAGATCCTTTAGTCTTTCCGGGTAAGTTTTGTGCTGCAGGCCAGGCACCATTTTAGTTGCTCTTCTATGTACAGTCTCGAATGTATTTATATCCTTCTGGAGATATGGCCTCCAGCTGTTACATGACACAAGAGAACATCACAAACATCAGTTGTTAATGTCAGCACATGGAACCTTCTGCTTATTGAGGAGAATGGAAAAGAGGGACAGTTAAATCTGCCCTTTCCAAGCAAGAAAATGAAAACATTACAACTAATATCATCCAAGTTATGGAAAACATTATCTGTACTTAATCACTGTTTTCTTAAATCAGGTCATGTATTTATATTCATTTCAATGACAAATTTTCCTTTCCAATAGTGAACCAATTTCTGTTATTGAGTAACAATTTCTGTTCCCAGTATTCCTTCAGCGGTAAATGGGTCAGACCAGTCTCTTCCAAAATATTTGGTGCGCTGGACCTTGGGGGTGCTTCCACACAGATCAGCTTCATCCCAAAAGTGAATATTGAAGACGCAGCGGAAAAAGCAGATTTCAAGCTCTACGGGTTCCCATACAGTATCTACACTCACAGCTTCCTGTGCTACGGGCAGAACCAGGCTCTGAAGCAGATGTTGGTCAAATCGGTGGAGGTTAGCAATCAAACACCGAAACTAATAAGTTCTCCATGTCCGTACTAATGATGTAACGTGTTTGGAACGTGGAAAGGTTGAAGGTTTAAATACAGACCAATCAGATCTTTTCTTTGTTACATTGTTGCAGATACTAAACTTAATTGTAATCTATTTTAGGGGAAAAGTACAAAACAATAAACACATTAATGGTCATTTACAAAGCCCCAAAATAGCCTCTACACACCGCGATTGCAGCTTTGACCCCAATGCGCACTGTGATTGGAGCAAGTGCAGCTAAATTTCCATCAGAGTCCAGTGATTGGTAGAGCGTGATGTCATGTCGTAGTGAAATACACCGGCGGATTGTGATTTGCTGGCCAGTTAACAGGTGTCTCAGCTCTAATGATTTAGCATGGTTGGCAGTAATTGGCAACTGGGTCATTATTATGGGGATTTTAGAGGGTTTTTTTTTCTATTTGGCCTACACTGAACCAAGAAGGAAGATTATAACTGAATAGAAAGTGGTGAATGAAGGTTTTGTCGTTTCTTTGGTACGGTTAAAGTTTATTTGGAAGTTGTGGGTTTCTTACATCTTTGGTGTATTTGGTAGGAGTCTAACTGATCCCTGTTCATTATACTGGGACCTTTTCTTGGGTCCCAATCTTGTTTGTTAACCCAGGAAGGTAGAAAAGAGCCCTTGGGCTAGATTTACTAAACTGCGGGTTTGAAAAAGTGGAGATGTTGCCTATAGCAACCAATCAGATTCTAGCTGTCATTTATTTAGTACATTCTACAAAATGAAAACTAGAATCCGATTGGTTGTTATAGACAACATCTCCATTTTTTCAAACCCGCAGTTTAGTAAATCTATCCCCTAGACTTTTCAGAGCAGGGTTGGGAGCCACTGACAGGGGCTTTTTGTGCATTTGGTGCCCCTACTTGACATGACGTCACTAGTCCTCCACTGACCGGCCTGGGCTTCACTACGGCAGGGGGACTCCACAATTGCGGTCTTCCTATTATAGTGGAACTGAACCCAATCTGCCTAGCGCTAGGACTGGTTCAGAATCCAGGGAAGAGGAGATGCATATAACATATTATCTGTAGTGGCGTCCATCTATCCATATTGACGTTTCCATTTAGACTACTGCTGGAAAAAAATATTCCCATTTGACTTTTAAAAAGGGAAAAGCAACAGACTTTTGTTTGCAAGTTCATTTATTATTTAATTAAATTTTGAATGGGAATTGACACTTTCACACAATTGCTGTCTAGACAATATTCTCTCTTGAGTATCACACAGTTTATTCAATTATTATATTGTGTAGAAACAGAGTGATATGAATTACATTCTCTACTAACAGTGTCAATCCGCATGTGTACACTATCCCTATGCCATTGTGGGTCATCAGTATACATACGTGTAAGCAGACATACACCTGGCGCAAATGCTATTGTTTTATAGGTGGGCTCATCTTGAGCTGTGACCATCTGATCATCTGAATGTAAATGGAATCTTTTGCTCTTTCTTACAGGGAAAGGATTCCTCTAAACCCATAAGTAACCCTTGCTATCCCAAAGGCTATCAAGACACCATCACCGAACAGTCTCTGTATAACAGTCCGTGCACGGCTTCATCCGCTCCATCAACACCACAATCCCAACAGCTCACCATATCAGGGACTGGCGACGCCAATGAGTGCTACGACCTTCTTAAAACCGTCTACAATTTTAATGCCTGTTTGGGTAAAACTTCCTGTTCATTTGAGGGAGTGTACCAGCCTCCGGTTGTTGGAAACTATTTTGTAAGTCACTTTCACCTACACTAAGATGGTAAACAACAATAAAATGGTCTACAAAGTAAATTATTATTATTATCATTTATTTGTTAGGCGCCACAAGGTTTCCGCAGCGCCGCACATAGTACAAACAGTAGACTATACAGGTTATAACAGTACAGAGCAATAAACAAAAGTACCAATACTTCAGAAACTCCAGGCAGGCAGATGCAATAGACACGGAGCAGAAGAACGGGTAAGGAGACAGGAGGGAAGAGGGCCCTGCACAAGCGAGCTTACATCCTAAGGGAGGGTTAAACAGACCAGGCACAAGAGGAGCCAGTTGAGGGAATGGGAGAGAGGGGAGAATGAGTGGAGGAGATGGGGGTTAAGTGGATGGTTGGTAGGCTTTGAGAAAGAGGTGAGTTTTGAGTGCACGTTTGAAGGAGCACAGAGTAGGAGAGAGGCGGATGGAGCGAGGGAGGTCATTCCAGTGAAGGGGGGCTGCACGGGAAAAGTCCTGGATTCTGGAATGGGAAGAGGTGATCAGAGTGGAGGAGAGGCGGCGGTCATTGGCCGAGCGCAGGGAGCGGGTGGGAGTGTGTATGGAGAGGAGGTTAGATATAAGGGGCAGTAGACTGGGAGAGAGCCTTGTAAGTGGTGGTGAGGAGTTTGAAAAGAATTCTGTAGGGGAAGGGGAGCCAGTGTAGGGCAAGGCAGAGAGGGGAGGCAGAGGAGCAGCAGCGTGAGAGGTAGATGAGACTTGCGGCCGCATTGAGTATAGAGCGGAGGGGGGAGAGACGGGAGTGGGGGAGGCCGATGAGGAGGAGGTTGCAGTAATCCAGGCGGGAGATGATGAGTGCGTGTATGATGGTTTTGGTGGCCTCCTGAGAGAGAAAGGGACGGATGCGGGCGATGTTGCGTAGTTGGAAGCGACAGGGTTTGGCAAGAGAATGAATGTGGGCTGCAAAAGAGAGAGAGGAGTCAAGGGTGACACCCAAGCAGCGGAGTTGGGTGACAGAGGAGATGGTAGTGTTGTTAACGACAATGGAGAGGTCATGGTGGGATGGGAGGCTGGGAGGAGGAAAGACAATGAGTTCAGTTTTGGAATGGGACAGTTTGAGCAAACAAGTTGCAGCTTACAACCTAGAAAGCAATTTACAGCAACTTTCACAGAGTCTAGGGGTATATTTACTAAACTGCTGGTTTGAAAAAGTGTAGATGTTGCCTATAGCAACCAATCAGTATCCAGCTGTCATTTATTTAGTACATTCTACAAAATGACAGATAGAACCTGACTGGTTGCTATAGGCAACATCTCCACTTTATTTTAAACCCGCAGTTTAGTAAATATACCCCTAGGGCTCATTTAGTAGGATGCAGTCAAAATGTCTACACAATAATGTCAACAGTCATACTGCTAATTGTTCATTATGTCTACACAGTTAAAATGTCGACATACATAATGTCTACACATTCAAAATTGTCGAATTTGTAGACATTATGGGCCTGAGTGATTAAGAGAAGGCAAAAAAGGAGTAAATGTTCTCTGGAACAAACCATGTTACAATGCAAGGGATGCAAATTAGTTTATTATTTTGCACATAAGGAAATTACTGGCTGCTTTTTCATTTAGCACACAAATACTTGGAAGCTTTATTTTTACACTGAAATTTAAAGTTGATGTAAGATATGCCCTATCCCAACAATAAATCTGTCCCCCACATTTTAAATTTACCTCCACCTCCAATGCAACATGGTTTTGCCCAGGTGCAATGTTACTCCGTTTTTATGCTTTGGTTTCCTTAATGAGTCAGGCCCTATGACTGCTGACATTTCATACCCAACATTTACCAACATTGCCTTTAGCTGCAACATTTGCAATGAACGCAGCAATTAGCAAATAGCTTTTATCTGTTTAGATAAAGTTAAACAATGAAAGCGAGTATCTGACTTGTTGTTACGGCTACAATATTAGTGAATGATCCTTTCTGTGTAAATCCAACCACATGTGTTTCTGTGACCCATATTTGGTGTTTTTATCTCCTCTAGGCTTTCTCTGCTTTCTTTTATACATTTGACTTTCTCAACTTGACATCTGGACAAAGTTTGAACACAGTGAAAAATGCAGTTCAGACATTCTGTGAACGAGACTGGAGAGAGGTATGTAGGATTACCGGAAATGTAGGTGTGATACATATGTTCAACAGTTCTATAATCAACAATTATATGGTTGACCCCATGATATAGACAAGGTTGTAAAGTACAAAATTATGGCATTGACATTATTATAAGGTTGACAACTGAAATGTAGACAGTATTATTAGGTCGACAATAATATCCCTAACCCTATTCCTAACACTAGCCATATAATACTTTCTCCATTCGAACTGTCGAAAGAATAACACTGTTGACATTCGAATTGTCACCGTGATAATACTGTCTACATTTCAATTGTCGACCTAATAATACTGTCTACATTTCAATTGTTGACCTAATAATTCTGTCTACATTTCAATTGTCGACCTAAAAATTCTGTCTACATTTCAATTGTCAACCTAATAATTCTGTCTACATTTCAATTGTGGACCTAATAATACTGTCTACATTTGAATTCTCAACCTAATAATAATGTCTACATTTGAATTCTCAACCTAATAATTCTGTCTACATTTCAATTGTCGACCTAATAGTCTACATTTGAATTCTCAACCTAATAATACTGTCCACATTTGAATTCTCGACCTAATAATATTGTCTACATTTCAATTATCGACCCAATAATACTGTCTACATTTCAATTGTCGACCTAATAATAGTCTACATTTGAAACGTCGACCTAATGTTGTCAATTTTCTGAATGTTGACCAAATGAATGTGTCACAGTCCAGGGGGCTGGTAGGACCCTTAGACCTGCCTAGTTTGGCACTACCGCCTGGGAAGCGCGGAGTCTAAAGACACAGGAGGTTTTCACCAGTGACTCCCGTAAGAGCATATGGGCTTTGCTGCTCCCATGCTGCAGGTCGCGGCCCTTCCAGTTGGTATTAGGCGAGGCCTGTAAGAGAGATGGGAGCTACACAGGTAGGTACCAGGTAGAAGAGGAAATACTAGAGGAGTATTCCACAACTGGGAGGCGAATAATAGGATCACCGTAGGTAGCAACGGAAGTCCAGAGAATGTTCAGAACAGTTTAACAGGTATAGCAGAATATTCGGATCTGTGGCCAGGTGTATACTTAGGTCCGGATATGCTAGGGAGCACTGGGGCTGGATCAGATGAAGTACCACGGAAGGCAGCAGAAGTCCAGACAATGTACAGAGCAGGATAACGAATGTAGATTATATACAGAACTGCGGCTGAGGGTATCCTTGGGTCCAGATATGCTAGGGAGCACTGGGGCTGGATCAGGCGAAATACCACGGTATGCAGAAGAGGTCCAATAATGTTCAGAATAGTATAACGGATATAGAGGATTATACCGAACTGCGGCTGTGGGTATCATTGGGTCCAGGTATGTTGGGAGCACTGGAGCTGGATCAGGCGGAATACCACAGTATGCAGCGGAGGTCCAAAAGTGTTCAGGACAGTATAACTAATATAGAGGATAATAGCGAACTGCGGCTGAGGGTATGCTAGGGAGCACTGGAGCTGGATCGGGCGGAATACCAGATATGCTAGGGAGCACTGGAGCTGGATCAGGCGGAATACCACGGTACCAGTAAAATAGAACAGGGAATCCAGAACACGTCCACACACAAGGAGTGACTTCAAGAACTGACACCTGATTGAAAAAAAAGAGGTGTCTTAAATAATTCAACCAATAGAGGGCAGCAGCCTATAGGAACGAATGGAAGCAGAGAAAAGGACGAACTGCGCATGCGCAGTCCGACTAGAAGATAGCGCCGGAGCAGCGATGTCTCCGTGGAGGAGACCACCAGCGTTGGACACCTAAGGTAAGTGAACCGGGTTCCAACCGAGCGATCAGCGGGCCCGGATTGTGACAGAATGTCTAGCCGTTGACCGCATACCTTAAATATCACAGGATATAACTTATGGGGGTGTTTAGCTAGAAGTTTGTGTAACCTCAAGAGACCTGACAAATGAAAAACAAATAGGATTTGTGAAATGTAATCCTGTTTTGCAGTAACTGGAAGCTAATATAACGTGAGCTCATATTTCATACCCCATTCAACATTGCTTGCATGCTGGGTCTTATACTGAACATCTCAACTGTCTTGCCAATGTAATTGTATTAGTTTTCCTTATCTACAGCTGCAGTCATCCTACCCTAAGGAAAGGAAAGATCGCCTTAGGGATTACTGTGCTAATGCCAATTATATCCTCACCCTGCTGTTGGATGCCTACAAGTTCAAAGATGACACCTGGAACTCCATCAGCTTCATGAAACAGGTGACGTCTATTATTTTATTTGTAATCTAATTTATGTTTTAAAGTTCAGAACTTTCATATTTCAATGATAATTTTGAAATCCAGTTTGCGCCTTAGGTCATGTCCAACACTGATTAACGTGCGCCATGGATTTCTTACTGTTCTTAGTTAATACCTTGTTTGAAATCTGGGGCAATATAATAATAAAGAATTGAACGTCAGTTTTATGGTAAAATTCTAAAAGGCAAACAGATTTACTGGTGTCCCTGACTTCTTCTACAGGCTGCAAACACCGACATTGGCTGGACATTGGGGTACATGCTGAACCTGACCAACATGATCCCATCGGAGTCCCTGGCCAGTGTGAATGTACAGAACTACAATATATGGGTGGCTGCAGTTTTCTTTATCGTCTTCAGTCTGGCGCTTGGGCTGCTTATGTTGTTTACGTACTTCCGATAACCGGGATCTTCCATGCCACTGGTAGAATATGAAGGAAAATGCCACCGAGATAAATGGATACACGGTACCAAGAAAGTAAAATATTCAGCTACAGACTGACATAACTCAGGGTCTGTGACTTTGATGACCATGCCAAGTCTTCTCCAGTTTATTGGCTGGATATATTGTACTGTACTGTATTAAACATATCTTATATATTAGGTTATATTTGCCAACAGAATGAATACAAGCCAACAACCCAAACTGCATTTCCTCCACTTCTGTAGATCTGAAACACCGGGGAAAACCTTACATAAGGGAGTAAATATGAGACGGACCTTATGGTCCCTATCAGGGAACGAGCATCAGTCTCTGGCTCACCCAAAAACATTCCTGGATCCTGACACACGAGATGACTTAAAGCATGGTCTTCCCCAGGATCAAACACACCATCTTTGGGAATTAAATAGACTGAATCAACGTAGAAGACAAATTAAAAAGAGAGACACAAACAAAAGGGAAATTTATACCCATGACACTGCTGAGGAAAGCAAACCACCTTAATGATTAATTACTGTATTCTACTACAGAACTGGACAATCAATCACAGCAAATGGCCCAACCATCAGCAGCATCAACTTATTGCTATTCTTCAATTAATGGGGCTGTCCAAGTTTAGAAATAGACACACAGCAAAAAGGAAGATCCCACCCTTCTCGGAACCTGCTACATGAATCCAGGAGCCGATTCACTCCGCAACCTTGTCATTTTATCTGCTGCAACTCTTCGGGCATGCACAATTACTACAAGCCGTCCATATTGTCTTCAATACAGTTGTGGTACTTCTCTATGCTTTAGATACCAGTTTTCTGCTCAGACGACCGTCCTATGTTCTATACAAGAACACGCCATTGCCCGAAGCCGAGAGACGCTTTGCACAGCTTAAGACTCGATCCATCCTTAACTCTTAAATAGAGTTCCGTCAATACATCACTAATGGAGAGCTGTAGACAGCTTGTAGTACTCGTGTTTTTTCCTTGCTGCGTGGGAGATCCTGGGGGTGTATGTGTTATAGGGAAATGAGTGACATTATATAAGGAAGAGGTTGTCCAAACCTGGACATCACTAGGAATATGGAAGCAAGAGCCATCTGCCATTTAAATGTATAACTGTGTAAACCAACACATTATGGGGCTTTGGAAGATTGTTAAAGATGGAAGGGGAAACGTCACTGAGGATGAATGATCAAAGATTTAATTTTGTCAAACTTGTTATATATATCAAGATTAACGATAGCGGGATTTGATATTAGAAACATTTGTATGGTTAGTTGTAAGTTGAAACTTCAGATGAAAGTGTTACTTGAATCTACAGTCAGTCTGTGAACTGTTATTATGAAGATGTAGCTGCTGTTTACAATGGGCGCCTTAATATTGTACGTCATTAAATAACTACCCACCATTTTTTGTTTCTGTCACTGCTTATGAGACACTTGTATATTCCCAGCTAGCAAGACATTTTAATGGGGGGGGAAATTGATCAGAAGCTAAAATCCCTCTAATAAAAGAGCATTTAATGTGACATAAATGATGAATCTGAGATGGGGGACAGCCATGTAGACTCGCCCTGTAGAAATGCAGTGTGGGTTGGTGAATTCATGAATAGCAGGACCAGTGATGCTGAAGCACTTTAACTGACATAAGGTTCAGCTTTTTGTATCAAGTCTAAATGAAAAACTAAGGGGGGGATTCAATACCCAGCATTTGCCGGCAGACATCACAGCGATGTCCTTCTGTGCTAATTTCCAGGTACTAGGGTACCCGAACATCGCGCATATCTATGTAGTGTGAGGAAAAATCCCCCTAAGACTGCAGAATATGTGAATGTGCATCATATACTGAATAATGCGCAAATAAAATCTGTTCATCAAGTGCAATGATGGGCAACCTGATACACTTCTAGGGCCACATGAGCCAGCCATCAAAAGGGCCACACATTACCTTTAATTTCAGTAACGTAAAAATGGCCCCAAATCAAAATACTTCAGCACCCTCATATCAGTATTTCCAAAATGCCCCCACAAGCCCCTCACTTGCTCCAAATACCCCACATGCCGCTCACTTACTCCAAATGCCCCCACATACCCCTCACTTGCTCCAAATGCCCTCACATGCCCCTCACTTGCTCCAAATGCCTCTCACTTGCTCCAAATACTCCCACATACCCCTCACTTACACCAAATGCCCTCACATGACCCTCACTTGCTCCAAATGCCCCACATGCCTTTCACTTGCTCCAAATACTCCCACATACCCCTCACTTGCTCCAAATGCCCTCACATGACCTGCTCCAAATGCCCCACATGCATCTCACTTGCTCCAAATGCCCCCGCATGCCCCTCACTTACTCCAAATGCCCCCACATGCCTCTCAGACCTCCCACTTGCCACATTTGGGTGGTTGTATTACTTAATAGAATTTCTATACTTCTCATTTGTATTTACCCTGTAGCAGACCTGGTCGATGCAAAATTCGTTTCATTGAAAATATAGTCACTTTCCTGATCTCTGCCAACCCCTAGAACATCTTGCAGGTGGTGAGAGGCTCTGCAGCCGCCCTCTAAAATCAGAATGTCACCCTGCACCAGGCCTGGCCAACCTGTAATTTTCCAGGTGTTGTAAAACTACAAGTCCCAGCATGCCCTGTCAACTATCTGCTGTCTATCAACTGGCAAAGCATGCAGGCTGGCCAGGTCTATCCTACACCATCTGTATAAACAGGTCCAATTGTTAAAACGAGAAGCATGATGTCTGTGGCAGGGTGGCAGCCTCCCACGAGTGAGGGCGGGGTTAACTTCTACAGAATCATTGGGTAGCTCCGCCCCTTCCGAACATTGGGCATGGCTTATGGCCTTTATAATGCTCAATGTGGAGTTAGTTACTAAGAGGAATATGTGTAGCATGTTCTCTCACTCTCCCAGTGTAAATTCTGTATTTTCAATATAGCTCCTTCACTCCTCCGCCCTCCTGCTGGTCCTGCTGTGTTCAGTGGTCCTACAACTACTGTTGTACACTTGTGTCCTTCCTGACTCCACTCCTGCCCTCCACAATGCTCCATATCAGGTTTACGCTCATGTTTGAAGCTTCTTCAATGAGCTTTACGGTCCTGATGAAGTGGGAGGTGGCTTCAGATGTCTCTAATAGAGCTGGGAGTTAATATATATTAAACATTACATTATAATAGAGCAGCAGCCGTGAGTTACGGTAATACTGGACAATTTATTTAGTCTTCATGCTCCAAATAACAACGTTTCAATTTGGGGGTTTGGCGGAGCTTTATTTAGGCCCACGTAATCCTGATTTTATTATATATGGTTGAATGAAGAATATTTTTGCAAATAAAAAAAGAAATTCAAAGTACCACTCTCTATTAACAATGTTCTTTTTTGGGGGTGGAGTGAGGGAAGGAAATACATTTACATTTAGTACGGATGTTGTTAATACTGTTACACATTTTAATTATTGAGGGGTCTATTTGCGAGCATTTCTCTGATAAAATGATTTTCTATCGCTACTTATTATAGACCCCCAAGGGGTATATTTACTAAACTGCGGGTTTGAAAAAGTGGAGATGTTGCCTATAGCAACCAATCAGATTCTAGCTGTCATTTTGCAGAATATACTAAATAAATAACAGCTAGAATCTGATTGGTTGCTATAGGCAACATCTCCACTTTTCACACAGTAAATCTAGCCCTAAATCTCTATTCAAGAACATACTTCTTCAATTAAGCACACACTGTACTAAGGGCATGGCTCTGTTACTAAATGATGAGTTTACAACAGAATTTGATTTTGCACAACTAAATTAGAAAATAGTTCAGTGATGCCAAGCCAGTGTGTCAGGACATAGTTACGTCACACCACTAGGTAGGGCAAGTCGCAAGTATTTAGCCAAGGCAAGCAAAAGTCTTTAACAAAAAAGAAAGAAAAATCTTGAAGATTTGTCATGGTGAAATGTACCGTACATTACTTTAACATTTTAACAGAAAAAAATTAAATAGTTGAGATTTTCTGTGTATTCTCACTTTCCAATGATTCTACTTTTATTTAGCACAGGCTGTGTGTCACAAAAAAGTGAATTTCATGACACGTGCGTCACATCGTGAACAAGGCTGGGAACCACTGCTGTAGTCTAAGGTTTAACCTCACACATCTAACATCCTCTCAGTACTATCTCCCATTCATCAGATGAGCATGCTGATTTTCAATCTACACGAGCTTGCTGCATGACCTCAAACTTACATACACATACAGAAAAACAGTAAATTGTCCGAAGAGCTTGCAGTCAATATAACTAATAAATAATACTAAAATCACATATTAGTCAGCGTGTGAGAGTTTAGCCACAACAAGTATAAGTGATATGCTAAACTGTCCTAGAGGCTTAAAGTAGCAAAAAAAATAATAATTAGAACTGATGAATAGAGCTTTCAACTGAAAGGAAACTAAACCAGAAAGATTAGAAACAGACCAAAATGACATTTTTGCAAGAAACCAGATGGAACTTGTTCAACTTTTTCTGTTACACTGACTGTTGTAAGAGACATAAGTTGTGCAGTAACGGTCCGTCAGACCGCTTATCATGAATATTCTATCTTGTATTCATTGCGCCAATAATTTGTTCCTTGTTTTGGCAGATTGTATTTCCTGTTTTCTAGATCATGAAAGCATGAAAAATCATTTATATATAGAAACATTAGGCCTGATTCATAACGTAAAGTAAAGCAAACAAAATGAGTAACTTTTCACCTTGGCAAAAGCATGTTGCATTGGAGGGAGGCAAATTTAAAACGTGATGGCAGATTTATAGTTGGGGTAGGGCATATTCTAGATCATCTTTCAGTGTACAAATAAAGCTGTTAAGTATTTGTGTGCTACATGAAAAAAACAGCCAGGGGTGTTTTTTTTCCAGGGCAAAATAATAAACTAATCTGCACCCCTTGTATTGCAACATGGTTTTGTCCAGGAGAGAACTTACTCCTTTTTTTTTAATTACTTTCCTTAATGAATCAGGCCTATTGTCTACTGATCACTGGAGTGACACACAGGGCTAGATTTACTAAACTGCGGGTTTGAAAAAGTGGGGATGTTGCCTATGGCAACCAATCACATTCTAGCTTTCATTTCTTTAGTACCTTCTACAAAATGACAGCTAGAATCTGATTGGTTGCTATAGGCAACATCTCCACTTTTTCAAACCCGCAGCTTAGTAAATCTAGCCCGCAGTCTGATATACTTCTAACCCTCAAAAGAGCTACACATTACAATTAATTTCAAGAATAGGTCAGAGCTAGGCCCCGCTGGCTGCCTCTGACACCCCCCCCCCCCCCCACCCCACCGGGCTACAGCTTTTACATTATTATCTATCTTTGGGTGACTTTAATTTTCTGGCTTGTGCATGATACATCCCTTTGTCTTTCTCCTGCCCTTTTCAACAATATTTGACATCAACATCAGAGTTGTTTATTGCTGCATTTTAAATTGCATTAACAATTTAACTCTGACGTTGATCTAAAATAATGACTGAGCAAAAACAATGGTTGAAAACAATAGATAAACTAGTAGCCTTCACAAACACCACCAGAAATTACAAGTGAGAAAATATTTGGACATTTACCGATACATATACTTGACAAGTCAGCTTTAAAGCATTCTACATAAAAAAAATAATAATGAATTAAGGAATAAATAATAAATAAATAGAACTATGGATAAAACACGAACTTCTAGCAATATAATCTAATAAGAGAAAATGATATTGGATACTAACCAGTGGTCAAAGTGCAAATTTAGAAGTGGTGGTATGAAAAATGTAATGGGAATGTAAGTGAAAGGAATTTTGTAGTTTTACAATGAAAGTAGTAGGAGGATTGCATACCACCGTATACACCCCCACAATGACCACTGACACTAACCATGTCTTCTGGCAGTCACCATAAGTATCCAGACTTTCTAAGAATATTTTTTTTCAATCTTAGCATGTTATAATAATCAAACCTTCCATCTGCAAGTTGGAAAGCATAAAAAGTTCATATTTTTAAAACAGGATGTGCCAACATTTTATAACCTGTGACCCTTTAAGGCGAAACCAAAAAACAGACTTGCAAACTTGAGAAAAATTATGAAGCAAAAAAAGTCCATGGACCTGATTCATTAAGGAAAGTTAAGTAAAACATTTGAGTAAGTAGTGTCCTGGACAAAACCATGTTACAATGCAAGGGGTGAAAAAAAGTTTTCTATTTTTCACATAAGTTAAATACTGTCTGTTTTTCATGTAGCACACAAATATCAACTTTACATTTCAGTATACAAATAAGCTATCAAGTATTTAACTTATGTGCAAAATAGAAAACTAGTTTGCACCCCTTGCAGTGTAGCATGGTTTTGTCCAGGAGACTCCTTACCGTATATACTCGTGTATAAGCCGAGTTTTTCAGCATACTTTTGTATGCTGAAAAAGGGCACTCGGCTTATACACGGGTGAACTTACCTGGTGTCCGGTCCCTCGGCTGTCAACTTCTGCATATGCGTTCCAACAACAGGAAGTTCGACATTTGTTGCGTTCCAAATGCCGAACTTCCTGTTGTTGGAACGCATATGCGTTCCACTGCCGGGTAAGTGAAAAAAAACTAACTCACTTAACTCACTCTCTCTCTCTCTCTCTCTCTCTCCTTTTTTTTTTTTTTTTTTTTTTAATTTACAGTGCAATTACATAATGAACAAACAATACAGCCCCCATGTTCATACATTTATATCCCTACCCCTTATATACCCCTTTATTAAGGTTAGGTTGTACCCAATGATTTTATAATAATTTATGAATGTTCCTTGTCATCTAGCTAAAAATGATTTCATAGATTGAACCTATCATTTTTATTTAGGTTTTTAAATTAGCGCTCTTTTTCACCCTAGGCTTATACTCGAGTCAATAAGTTTTCCCAGTTTTTTATGTAGTAAAATTAGGTGCCTCGGCTTATATTCGGGTCGACTTATACTCGAGTATATACGGTACTCAATTTTTTTTAAATTAACTTTCCTTAATGAATCAGGCCCCATGTCTATAGGAAAGGATCTTGGACATTGCAATTAACATGCAAATAATACAGGTATGGGAGATTATCAAGGATGAAGGTCCTCCGAGCTAACTGCATGCATGCCATGTGTTTCCATGACGGATTTTAGACACACATAGAATATAATTCTACAGTGCTTGTGTATACACAACATGAATAGCGGTTATGAATAACAGAAGAGTAATTGCTAACAAAGCATCTCACCATTTCGGTTCAACAACTATCACTTAGGACTGAACTCACAAAACAATACCTTTAGGTGGCGCTATGTCTACTTACATTTACAATTGGTATGAATAGCTGCTGTTCTTGGGGAATTCTCACTGAAAAAGAATAAACGTAATCAAATTCAAACCTGTGAAAGAGACATTATCCCCAGTACATACAATGAAACATTCAAAATCAATATCTGAAATATCGACAATTAAATGAGTGAGTCTCTGGATTAAATTGTTAAAGTTGAGATAACTAATCACAAATAAATATCAATCATATATTTATTACAGAAATGGTTTATGGTTAGTTACAATTAATTAATTAATTAATTAATTGTAATCGACTTTAACCACACTGTCTATACTTTGTGTAATATTTTCAATATAAATGGTACTTTGTTTATGCTTATAAAAATGTATCTAGTTTAAAAATATAATAACGTACATAACTCAAATGTCTGTTCTGCTTTTCTTTTTATTTCCACACATTAGATATCACCATAATCATCAGTTATTTATATAGCGCCACTAATTCCGCAGCACTGTACAGAGAACTCACTCACATCAGTCCCTGCCCCATAGGAGCTTACAGTCTAAATTCCCTAACACACAGAGAGACAGACAGAGAGAGACTAGGGTCAATTTTGATAGCAGCCAATTAACCTACTACTATGTTTCTGGAGTGTGGGAGGAAACTGGAGCACCTGGAGGAAACCCACGCAAACACGGGGAGAACATACAAACTCCACACAGATAAGGCCATGGTCGGGAATTGAACTCATGACACCAGCGCTGTGAGGCAGAAGTGCTTACCACTAAGTCACCGTGTTGTATGTTGTAATAGGACGTACGCAATCGCACTGGTGAGCACAGACAGACGCGCCATTAAGTCCTGCACTTAGTCAGATAGAGCACATATGACCTGTTTTCCTGACCTAACCTAAGATGAATGAACAATAATGTTTTGTTTTATGACCTGGTTTAGTTATTGAGATGGGCCCCTGAATACTCACAATAACCAGTACATTATCTCCACTTCTACGTATCAGTTTGGGGTATCTAAGGAACGATGTCTCCCACAGCTGTAGCTACCCCCAGCGAGATACAAGTATGTAGAGAGAAATTCCTGTTATGTTAGTAACAGTCAGTGATAGTCATATACTAATATACATAGCACTTGGATTTACTGTAGTCTGTAACTCGTTTCAGCAGCAACGGTAGTATAGGCAGACAGGATCCTGCTGCTGTACAAGCTTAGTAGATGACTTGTTCCATAGGCAACCAGAATTAACTATCTTAATCGTACGTACAGAGTCGGAGAGTTGCGTCGTTCTGCTATAACAAATACATATAAATTCCACTGTTACTAAATCCTACTATTATCCTGTTTCCATGCTTTCTGTAGCCATTTCAAAAGCGCTATAAATGAAACATGGTTCCTATCGACATTTAAATCCAAACAGCCAATAACAAGACTGTTTAATTAATTAGCATGTGTTATTATCAAGCTGATACAATCCTAAATCGATTCTATTCAGTTCAGTAAAGATTAACTTTATACCAGTAAAACATCTATGAACTTAAAAACATACACACACATTATATATAATATATATATTTATTTTTAAATGAAAAAATGTATTAGATTCAAATATTTCCTCAAACTATGGTTACCCCCTTGCTACCCCCACTGTAATCACCTTACAAGCCCTGAATTGTTTTCTATGTGTCTTGAAACTAGAATACACCAACTTAATGTCTTCATTCAAGATGAGCAGACTGCCACCCAGTGGTGGGAATGCTTCCACACACCAATGGGTGATTTACAGTTGGACATAAATTTTTCCTGGGCACCAGTTTTCATCAATGCCCCACACCCATCCGTATTATGAACTCTCACAGGACTGAGCTAATCAACTAGTCCACCGACACCTTCCTTAACGAGTCTCCAGTTAATTAGGTGTAACGACATTTAGTGGTTTGGGCCAGATAGTCGAGAAAATCGATACAACTGCACCAGGGAGATGACTGAGCGTGACAAGATCAAGGGCAAGGGCTGGCTGGCAAATTTTAGCCCGGGGGACATGATTCGATTTAGCAGCCTATTAGGAAGATTTTAAAGGATAAAAAATGCAGGTGGCCCAGTGACTCAGCCTAAGGTAGCCCACTATAGGACTGACTCGGGGGACAGATGCCCACTAGCCCAGCATGCCACTGATCAGGAGAGTTAAAGATGGTTCTTAATAAGGTCCCTGTAGGTAAAGGTTGAGGTGCAGAGGTTTGAGTTCGACTGTTCTGCTGGCAATCCTTAACCTAGCGCGTGGAAGTGTAAGTCAAATTCAAGTTCAAGTCTATCGTGATAGTCTTGATGTAGTCTGGTAGATACACTGAGCTGAGGACTAACAGTAGAGGTAGATAGGCTAGGTAGAGTTTGAAGTGGGAAGCAGGTAACATTGCATTTGACGCACTGCGCAGACACACACCTTACACCAACGTCCTGGGTTGCACCTACATCCCCTTGTTCTTCGAGGAGTCTGAAGCATTCACGTATAAGTAAAGTACAGTAATGGTGTGAAAAGTTTAAAGCTTGCAGGAGCTTCATTTAGGTCTTAATTGAGAATAATGGGACATTTAATTACTTTGGTCTATATGTGCATATAAATGTGCATTCCTAGGCGCAGAGAGTGGTGTGTGCAGGACAAATAAGAGTTCAAACAAATGTAATTGAATACACAGTATATATTATTAGATCAGTGGACTGAATACAAATATATACATATGCATACACAATGCTACAGAGTCATGTTTCAATAAAATCAAGATAGCAAAAAAGTTAAATACACATCAGGTGTTCAAATAAATCAGATACATAAGTTCATATGGCTGCTGTATCCGGAAGCTTAAAGCAACAAAACCCAATTGATATGTTGCACCTTGAGTGACAAATATTGAAGCGCAATAGGGTAGATTTTTGGAGTAATTGTTTTCCACAATAGGTGATTTAAATCACAGAGAGTAAGGTGGTCCCGGGGTAATTACTGGTGTCTGTCTCCTCACAGGGCTTATATCAGTTCAATGCCAGTAAGGATAGAAGACTCATAGGCAGCTGTTGCATTACCTGTATCTATTTTGGCCAGGAGTAACTTCCTTCCTAATGCTGGATACAGATGGAGTCAAGTGACAAGACCCATCGTACCACACACATGGTCACCACGTGGACAGATGCCGACGTTTGGTGCTTTGCTGTCCGACCATGGTCATGCGGCATTGGATTTAAGGCAGGATGGAACCTTCTTGGCTATGCCAAACAATTCTGGGTGGCACACATGGTGATATCAAGTCATTAAGGCCAATCCGAATTAGTTAGACCTATCATATGTTGATAGTGACTGGCTGAAATGCGTACTGTTGTCTTCCAGTTTGGGCAGCCACAACACTGGTCCACTCAGGTGCAACGACTGGATCTACCCATTCATGCACACCTTTAGTCTTAGTAATGATTCCATACAATCATGGTTTATCCTACTACACTGATGTTATAATGTGGGGGAAGTGTACAGTCACTCCGTTACTGAGCCTTTCAGATCAAACTTCTCTGCAAATGCAATATGTGAGGCAATCTGCAACAATATGCTATGTTTATACTGGGCCAAAGGGTTTATTTCAAACATTCCATGCACAAGTTTTAGTCTTCCCCCAGTTATATACTGCAGGACATGTGGGGAAGTCCAAGCTATTACCCAAGCCTCACGTCACTACACATTACAGCTCACATCCCACCACCATCTGCAGAACACATTTAGTGCGTGTGTCTCATCGACATACCATCGTTTTCAAGTTTATTTACAGGCGGCTGAGTGATCAGAGAATTTGGAATGGGTTTGGTAATGTTTCATTGTTGTTTTATGGATCTTATAAACATTTAACACGAGTGCAAGAGTTCTTGATGTCAGCGAACGGTCATGGGAACGAGGTTTTATGAGTTTAGAACATGTGATTCTTCAGTTGTTTGCATCACAGTGCTGGATCATGTGCAGGTTTTCCAAATTTAATGTTGATTTAACAATCATTACGCATTTGTTTTACTTACACAAGTAGATATAAGTCCTTTAACATGAACAATACTTAAAAAGGCCCCTTCTAGATGAACAGGTAATGGGTACTCCAATTCCACCAGCATGTATCTGTAGGGGATATGTATATGGACAATTCCCCATTGCCCACACCATGCACTCTAAGCCATCAGTTCCCAATGCTGGGTATGTGGACATTAGACAGAGGAAGCATCCTGACAGGTAATAGACAGGAGAGGCCAGAGGAGATCTACAGGGACTGCATGACAGCCTGGAAAGCAACGGGATGATGCAATGGGAGACAAATCCTCCCCACCACTAAGATTTAGTTCAAGAGCTGGCACTTCATTTCAGACACTCTGAAGTCTTCAATTACTCCCAGACTGAAAATGCAATCACAACCTCATTTAATCAGAGTTACTGTAAACCAAACAATTCTCTGAACGTGCAGCATTATGAAAACCAATCCTATTCGATACATGAAGAACACAAAGACAGAACATTACTAAATAGAATTTAATTTGACAAAAAGTCACAATGCTTACTGAGTAAAATGTTGATAACAAATTGACATACATAAATATAAAGGCAAAACAGTTCCTTTAAATAAACTAGAAATAAAACACAGCAATGGAAAACGAATACTCAAATTTCACATACTCTGCTGCCTGGGAAAGGGTAAATTAGGAGAAATTGCCATAATTGTGCAGAATTAAATATTTTGTAATATTCAAATGGTTTATAAACCTGTGGTAACAAGAATGTGTCAGAAGATGGAGCTGAAGTACCTCCTATGAATACATTGTGGACTGTTACAAGATCCTATTGATTGTAATGCAACAGAAATATTGCTGGATTATACCATCATCATCATTTATTTATTTATATATATAGCGCCACTAATTCTGCAGAGCTGTACAGAGAACTCACTCACATCAGTCCCTGCCCCATTGGAGCTTACAATCTAAATTCCCTAACACACACACACACACACACAGACTAGGGTCAAATTGATACCAGCCAATTAACCTACTATACCAAATATACTCATCTGCTATCATTGTCATTACTTGTAAATGTCATCTTTCTAAATATTTTTCCTTTACAAATAATTATATGCACGTTTATGTTCATATGTTTGTTGTACAAATTGGCATATTCTGATGGCGACATGACTTATTGTAAGATATTCTGTAAATATCAAAATGTTGATTTAACTTGTCTTTAGGATTGTCTTCCTTTGTCCTCTGCATTCTCTAACGTCATATTGTCATTTTTCCACCTTCTGATGCTAATGTGGTAAAATGAGTTTGGTTTAGTTTAACTACCACAATAAAACTTTACTTTTATAGAGTACACATTATCTAGTCATTTTTTAATTTCATATTTTAATTACTTAATCAGTGATCCACGTTAAACAGGTAGGAGATGCATAGACATATCTACTAATCTACTTAAGCACTAACTAAAAAAGGAAGTTTTTTACAGTCAAAATAAGGATGTTTTAATAGAGTATAGTGTAAACTGTATAGTCATTCTATTAAATATATTTTTAAGAACATTTTCAAATTCCTACACATTTATAGAATACATTCCATTGCAAACACCATACATATTGTATTACTTTTATAATTATTATTATATTTTATCTATATAGTGAAAACATATCACCCACCAATAATTTTATTAAGGCACATAAGTCCCTGATCTTGTAGATCGGTGATAAGCAACTTGAAATACTTAGAAGGCCGCACATAACCCCCCTTTAAGATAAAAAAATAATTAAAAAACAGCGTGAAAATGGCCTCGTCACTCTTAAAAAACTGCCCCCACATGCCCCTAACGTGCTCCAAAATGCCCCCACATGCCACTCAATACCCCACTTGTCACAAAATGCACCAACGTGCCCCAGACCCACACAAGCCCTCAGATCCTACATGTGATCCAAAACTATCCCAACATGCCCCCAACATGGTACATAGAACCCCTGACATGTCCATGCAAGCCCCTAAGACTTTCCCAAATGCCCACAACATGTTCCTCACATGCCACCAGACCACCCCACATGCCATCAGACCTCCCTACATGCCCAGAAGAATTCATCACATGCCCATCAGACCTCCTCAAATGCCCCTTAATTAATTAAACTGGAATATAGGTTGAAAAACAGTAAAAGAACATTGTGTCATGGGAAAAATTGGGTTCTGTTGAATGATATGCACGGCGGCTCAGTGGTTAGAACTTCTGCCTCACATCACTCGGATCATGAGTTCAATTCCCGACCATGGCCTTATCTGTGTGGAGTTTGTATATTCTCCCCTTGTTTGTGTGGGTTTCCTCCTGGTGCTCTGGTTTTCTCCCACACTCCAAAAAACATACTGGTAGCTTAATTGGCTGCTAACAAATTAACTCTAGTTTGTGTGTGTATGTGTTAGGGATTTTAAACCCCAATGGGGCAGGGACTGATGTGAGTGAGTTCTCTGTACAGCGCTGAGGAATTAGTGGCGCTATATAAATAAATGGAGATGATGATGATGTACAGACACGTGTTAAGGGAAAAAGACACAGGCAAGATACGCACAGAATAGCTTCTACCTTAAAGAAAAGGTCCATTGTTCTGAACATTTTGTTTCAAATAGGCTCATAGGGTTGATTTTGCAAATATAATCCCCTACCTGGCTTAAACCATTGGTTAGGTACACTCTCTAGAACAGTAAAGAGATGGTGTTACCGCTGTACCTCTTGAATGGAAAATTAAAAGACTAAATAGCCATGTAGATAAATCAGCAAGATGTCAAAGCAATGTTACATTACACATCAATGAGGTTTTATGTGCTTATGACAAGTTCATTTTAATAATATTCTAGATGAGTGTTTGTGATTAGCACTCGAGGATAATATCCTGTTGTGAGTCAGAGGAGAGCAGAACACTAAGTTTCTACAACAGAAAGGTCGGATGACATTTAATATGAGAAGTAGTAATGTTTGTATCATAATAACATTGTAACAATCCTGCCATTGTTACTGCTCTGGGTGCTTCAGAGCAGCTACAAATTAAGTTTTAACCTATTACTGGAGAGAATGTTATGTTTATGGTGCTAGGTACTGTGTTAGCAGCCCTGTCAACATTGGTGAGGATGTATGAGCATGCCTACCCACAATGACTTTGCAACTAAGAAATGAGAATCCCCTCCAATCACCACTGTTTTATGTGCCCCGACTTTACAAACTCTTTGCTGTCGGTACGGGTGGCGTAAAAAGCAGACCTATATTCATTAACATTTGGATTCTCAAACGTGTGTCTCAAAGACTGTTGAAGATCTGATTACAGATGAGAGGGGCATGTTTGGACAAATGGCTTGTTTGTAGATATTTGGATGTTATACAGTCATTGATAAGGATAGTATATCTTCAGCAGATAGATGAGGTATTTGGTGAATCTCTTGTTTATTTCAGAAAGCCAGTGAATTGACGGCCTTGGACCTCAATAGAGATGTAACAGGTGGGAATGGTACGTTAAGTCCCGTCATCAGAAATCATGGGGCTCAGGACAGATGTTCAAAACTTTATGCAGAACATGGCAAGTAGAATGGTTTAGTAGAATAAATATATTCCCACTGCTTCAGAGTGAGCATTGTTTGAAAGATTCCAGGGTTGAAATTATTTACTCTAAAGCCTCAATAATACCTGATGTTTCTGAGTGATCTGTCACCACTTGTGTGGATTTACTTAGACCATGAAGTGACATTCAATTTTCTCAGTCAATATGTGCCACATTTCAGAGCTTCCACTGAAGAGAACATAAAAATCATCCCCACATCCAAACAAAGTGACAACACAATGCTGCTTACAGACCCACAAGAAATGTACTTTGCAAGGGCCGGTGTATACTTTTATTGTATTTGTACTCTTTGCTTTTGCTAGACATATTAGTATCATTATATAAGCTGTGTCCTCTGCAATCTTTCTCGTCGATGTCATGTTCATCCTATCTTGACAGCGACATGTCTGCTATCTCCTCTCCACTCTTATGGAGAAAGCTGAAGAATGCAACAAACCACTACGATCCAATCTTTTGCTGCCAAGTCTGTTTGACTATATCGCACAATTACATTCTGTCCCATATGCAAAACATCTGGTGTGGCATCATATTGGCAAAAAATTGATAACTTCTTCCCTTTCTGAAAGTATGGTGTCTAGAACACACTTTCCACATAAACTATTGAATTCACTTTCCTTGTTCCAAGATAAATAATAAGCTTGAACTTGGATTATGCAGCATTGGATCATAATCTGATATTAATTTGTGGACGCCAAGAGAATTCCTGTTGTGTGAATCTCCGGTCCTTTGAAAACTCTCAGTGAACGCCAAATTCCTAGAGGCAAAAAACACCATCACACGCAGTAATCGTTCCAAAGATTCTCTGTATAATCTCCATTTCTCTCTGTATATTGTATGGCATGTCCTTTAATATATTTATTTTATTATTATCAACCCTGGGTATGGTACTTGGGTCGTATTTATCCCACATACTATAATCAAATATGATTGCTGGATATTGGATAACGAGTCTAAGAGATTTAGGGAATAAAAATGAATCCCCCAATATTAACTCTGGGAGAGCCATTTGTATCCACTTCTGTTTTGGGTGTTTAAACCACATGTATAGTAGTGGTGGTAGTATGAGGGGCTCTGAGGTCAGGAGCAGCTAGATGTCCTCATTATAAACATTTAAATTAAGTAATTATAGAGTTTATACTGTAAATTAAGTTAGTGATTGGGTATAGGATTGTTCTAAATAAGTAGAGAAGTTGGAGAGGAGGCATCATTTTAAGAAAATGTAAGTTACCTAAGAGAGATATTTCATAGTGTTTGTTGTGTTTTTTTGGATTAAGGGAATTTATTTGAGAGATATGATTTTGAGTGGAGAAAATGGTAAGAGTATCCTGGGGTATCATGGAATAGGAACAAACAAATGGAAGTTTACCTTTCAGTATAATCAGAGATCATCATCACCATTTATTTATATAGCACCACTAATTCCGCAGCGCTGTAGAGAGAACTCACTCACATCAGTCCCTGCCCCATTGGGGCTTACAGTCTAAATTCCCTAACATACACACACAGATAAACACAGAGACTAGGGTCAATTTGTTAGCAGCCAATTAACCTATCATTATGTTTTTGGAGTATGGTAGGAAACTGGAGCACCTGGAGGAAACCCACGCAAACACGGGGAGAACATACAAACTCCTCACAGATATGTCCATGGTCAGGAATTGAACTCATGACCCCAGTGCTGTGAGGCACAAGTGCTAACCACTACACCACCGTGCTACCCCAGACATGGAGGAGGAATGTGAATAAGACCTTGCTGTGTAATAGAAGATTGGTGAGTAAACATGAACCAGGACAAGTTAAGAACTTATTTGAGGAAGTGTAAGAATTACATAATTTGTACAATTTGGTGGGGCTTTAACTTTCATTTCAATAAGACCATTCATTTCAATAGGGTTTCTACATGTATACATTGAAATGAATGGGCACACTGAAATAAATAGGAGCTACTCTGAGATTTTTAAACATTGCTGGTAAATTACTTTCTTAAATCACGAAAATAACTAAAACTCTCTGCTTCATAGATTAGAGAGTTGAGATAAAGAATTCCCCTTTTTGGGGGGATTTCCATCAGTTTAAAAAAAGTTGAAAAATCTGCCTCCAGTAGATCCCCCAATTTCCTCCTATACAGAACAGAGGTTACATGAATTAATGGTTTGTCGCTAATCACCTGTGCTAACAGGCCCATAAACAAGCTAGTGAGAATAAGAATGGGGATAAGTGATTTGTAGACGTTTGTTGATTAAGCTGATAAATGGATTTTAAGTTAATGAATAGAATCTATTTTACATCTTATCTGTTTTTTTTCCCAGATTTTGTTTTTAAAGAGGGGAGGTCAGTTGCATGAAGTGACCTCTTAATACAGTTTATATCTGATGTATTTGTTAGGTTCAAAAATTCTGTTAAATTATGTTGTTTGTATCTTCTGATTGAAATAAATAATTTAGCAATTTGCAATTGTACTTCAAATGTGGATTACAGGAGGGCTGATTAATCTGCCCAGGTCATATCTCGATGTCAGACGTCAGATGTCTGAATGACCTATTTCTCTAGAAGTACGCGGTCTAGATTAAGTAGAAGCCAGGGAGAAATCTGTCTCGTCACATTCTCTTGGATGATGAGCCTTCTATTTATCATGTAGTTCAAATTCTTTTAGCTAATTTCATTGGAAAGTAACTTGATAGAGTGTAAGTGATCTGTCTAGGGACGGGTGAGGTACCCTATTGAAGGCTACAAATATTATTACATTATCTCCCTTGTTCTGTTTTCCTAAATTAAGTATATTCTTAAGAAACTGAACTTGATCCTCCAGGGCTTACGGCCAATGCATTCCATCGCTAGCTAACAGCTAATGTTAGATTTCTCAATGACCTACCCAAAGTGGGAATATCAACAACATTTGCAAATTCTAAATAAATCCTCTAGTCTCCCTACTTCTGCCTTCAACCAATACCTACAAAGAAGACATTTTTTAAACTTCTGCTGCCAGAATTCCTGCTAGAGCACCATTGCCTCGGCAGTCACTCATCCAAATTTTTCTACAATGAAGGCAGTAGAAGAGGCGGTATGACATACCACCGTAGACCCCCCACTTCCACCACTGTATATATATATATATATATATATATATATATACACACACACAATGATAGTGTTACAATGAAGGCAGTAGGAGAAGAGGCGGTATGACATACCCCGGTATACCTCCCCACTTCCACCACTGATTGGCGCTCTATAAATAAGCAATAATAGTAATAATATATTCATAGATTTACATTGTGCTTTTTAATGTTCCCCATCCATACTATGCCGTTTCCTATAATTACAGATTAAACTATTCAACTCGGTTCCCTATACATACAGTGGGGAAGAGGACTGACCCAGACAGATCATCAGCCTGATTCATCAAGACACGGATTAGCCCATTTTGTGCGTATCGTCCGCCAAATCACTTTGAGCATGCCCTGAACCAGCTCATACGCCAGAGCGCAGCAGCATTCAATGCATCTTCATATGCAAACCACACTTACTACAGTCTATGATATCTGGGAGGGGTTGTTAGTCAATGTACAGTAAACGCGTGCCAAACTCAAGCTCACGCAGTCACGTCAGAATCAAGCTCTGGGCATCACAACGTTACTTGTTTTCTGAGGACAGTTTTGTACACATGCTATAACATGTGTTTGCAATCACGAGCAACTGTAAAAATTAATTTTATGTTCAATAAACATTAAGATCATCCTACGAAATATATTTCATGGCAAAAAAAAAAAATAACACAAAATGTTTGTTTTTAACTGTTTTGTTATTAATTCTTATATTATTATCAGGTGACATTAATTCTATAGTCTTTTTTTTCTGTGCAAACGTATATTCCACATAGGTATAGGACGTATCCTGCAGTGTCTTGTGTAGAAGAGCAGAGCAGACCTACACTCAAATTCATCAGCGCACGTATCGTCAGATCCTACTGGTTGAATTCGGCAGTATGCAGAGCCGATTAATGTGCGTTTTAAAACAAACGCACGTTGCGCTCAGAGTGCGTGCCTTACCGTTTAACACCAAGAGATTATTTACTGTAATGCACATTTTATATTTTATAATAGTACAATAACTGTTTCTGCTTTAGAGCACGGAATTATTACTAGTTCCAACTGTATTTGTACAGACTGTGAACTGTGCATTTGTGAACTGTCAGTATTCTGTAAACTAAAACACTGTCTCAGCACACAGGAATATTTACATTGAGATTACATTGTTTCTCTCTTCCCTTCAGCTTCCCTTGGCAAGTCAATGTTATGAAACTTTGTGCCAGTGGAGAAGTTTGGCATTCGTCCCCCTGCAGGTAATTGGACACCTGTCGGAAAGGAGGGGCTGTGCACAAACTGCATCGCACACACAATGACACTACACACAATGTACCTTGACCCAAGTGGAGAGGGACTTCCAGAGGAAATCTCCACTGGCTGTGGTTGACACTAACAAAGACAGGTACGTCCCCTCGTTACCCGGCATTTCCCGTTACAGTAAGACCTCCCTGCTCTTCACAATCTATCACAAAACCTTCTTTGTCTCCAGCAGTGTTTCATAATTTCTCACTGTATTCCTGAAGCCACAAAACACTCACATGTAGACATTAAGCTAAATATTTGTCTCAATAGTTCTAAGCTATTTACAACTTCTCTGGATCTAGTCTTATTATATTGTACATGACACGCTAGATGGAAGGTCTGACTTTCTTTGTATAAATAACTGACTGTACTCCACAACTCCATAGACAAGTGCGAAAACGTCGGTGACAGCAGAAAGCCTCTTTCTTACTATTAAACTTAATTCCTAACGTTTTAAGAATTCAGGAAATGATTTCGAAACTTTCTAACATCTCCAGTGAGCAAACAAATACACAGATATTGTATAAATACACTATTGCAAAATGTAATTAACATATCTTTATGGCAGGGTTTTTCTATCTTTCTCCATAAAATGATGACTAGAATGTTAATTACTCACGTAGGCATATGTCCAGACATTATGCTTGTAGATTGAAAGTTTTGTGCCAATTACATTGTACTTTCATCATGTTTACCACCGTGTATTGAGGGGATCTTTGTGATTATGTCAAGTTAAACCTTCACTTACTGCTTTCAGGGTAGATTCTTTAGATCAAGACGATCTGTTATGTGGGGGTCATTCTGTGACACCCAGCTACCTAAAGAGCTTACAGCTTCAACAATTTTGCAGATTACCTCATTTTCTGCATAGTATTTGGCCTGTGACCATAAATTTATAACAGCAATGTGGTCCCCGTCATGCAGATGATTGATAAATACTATAGAATTGTAAAATGTATACGCTTTTGCTTTCAATGTGGAATTTTTCATTTATATTTAATGAGGTAGAATAAACTATTTTCTGAAAACTGTTTAATGTAAGAATAAAACCTACAACACAATAGATTGCCTCCTTAAAGGACCAATGAGCCACAGAATTAAATTTTTTAGACATGAACAGTAAAGGTAAAGTTCTGTATTAATCTGACATCCCACTGCAGCTCTGTTTAAAAGTAAAATATTATTTGCCTACCCCATCATACACTATCTTTACAGCTGTGTCCTGATGGTATATAATAAGGGTCAAAAACTGAGGCCGCAGTCATTTCAGCTACTGTGACATTGCTGACTTTGCCTCTTTGCATCAATCAATGCTCTATGCATGATAAGTATATATATATATATATATATATATATATAATGATGTCAAATAATTATTTTACTTGGGATTTCAAGTATTAGGGACTGGATGGAAAATGCACCTTATGCCAAGCTAGACAGAACATAAAGAGAGTGTGGATGCTGATGGTTGTCCATGTAGTTCTTACCCCTAAGACATCAGTCTTAAGTTCAACTGAGAAAAATGCATCCAAAAATGGTCATGAAAAAGCTTTGGTTTAAAGATTTTCTAGCGTTGTTTGGTATGATGCACAGTCAATTAAGTACTCAGCTTAGTGTCTCAGTTAATCCGTTTGGTTGGCTCTGGTGAAACTGACTCTATATTATGCCTCTATATCTGCTACTCTGCAGGTCGATGCTGTCATGTGTAAAAACCGCAAGGGATTGGCGGTAGGATGTCTGATCATCATCTCCGTAGTGTCGGGGATTGTCGCTCTCATACTCAGCCTGGTGGGCATCAAGAATATATATAAGCCGGCACCTAACAAGGTAACGTAACCCACCACTCACACAGTTACTGAGGTGAATTAGACAGGAACAATACATCCATAGTGACTGCTCCAGCTCATAAACTGTGGTATGATCCAAAGCAGTCTGTAAAATGTCACATAATCACTTTAAGTAATTACAAGTTACTGTCCTGTGGAAATAGAAGGTTTTATTTCTGCCATTCTCTCTAAAAAAACTGAGTCTAACCTTGATTTTACATTTTCCTGCAATTTGCAGTAAGCTCGTTATAATTCAATGTACTTCTGTGAAAGCATTTTCTGCATTTGGCACATCAAGTTCCTGCGATTTACACCACAAAGTGGACAGCTGTCCTTGCTTGCTGGCAGGCCATCTATGCTGTAATAACAGGAACTGCAGCTCTGTAACTACCCATAAACAATAATCATTTATTAATTTAGGACATTCCAGTAAACAGCTATTTTCATCCTTCTCTGTCTCCCGTGGTTTGGAGTGCTCATTGTCTTGTTATGCACATAACAACACTGAAATAACTGGGAACTGCAGTGGTAGCAAAAGAATACTGCAAAGTGTACATGTATGAATCATAATTATTCTGATTACAGCAACAAAATACAGTAAAAATACAGTGTAATTATCTGAATGCACTATTGTAAGCACGGTGGCTCAGTGGTTAGCACTTCTGCCTCACAGCACTGGAGTCATGAGTTCAATTCCCGACTATGGCTTTATCTGTGAGGAGTTTGTATGTTCTCCCCGTGTTTGTGTGGGTTTTCTCCGGGTGCTCCGGTTTCCTCCCACACTCCAAAAACATACTAGTAGGTTAATTGGCTGCTTTCAAATTGATCCAAGTGTGTGCGTGTGTGTGTGTGTTAGGAAATCTAGACTGTAAGCCCCAATGGGGCATGGACTGATGTGAATGAGTTCACTGTACAGCGCTGTGGAATTAGTGGCGCTATATAAATAAATGGTGATGATGATGATATATGTGCACACATTAATACTCCACAGCTCAGATCACACAAACTTTCATCTCATTTCAATAATCTCACTCTGCGCTGCTCATCACAACAGGGCACGTCAAAGCTCCTCTATTCTTAGCTAGGAACAGTGTCTGTCTGTCTGTGCAGGCTACCAGGCTCCTCAGCAGATATATAGCCACAATCTAGGAGGGAGCAGCATGTCTATATATACACATGTACCAATTATGGCTCACTGTACAGACCCCACTGGCAGACAATCTGAGAGAAAAGAAAACACGGCACATACATCACTAGGTGAGATAGCAGAAGCCAGAATGCTTTCATACACTTCGGCCTGGTGAATGTCCTCTGTCTAAAGCTGGGTACACACAACAGGATTTTCATCCAATCAGTGCGCCGATCACACGATAAACGACCATTAGGTCTGATATTGCGTTACTGTGTATGCTCCAACGATCATGTTTTAAGGTTCCAAAGCACACTGTAGCATTAAATTTGATTTTATAAAGTGACTTAAAATCACGATCAACAATGGAACGATGTCAAGTAAATTCTGCAGTGTGTACGGACTCACAACCAGCAGTGTAGGCAGATCTCCGAAGAGTTTACAGAGTCACAATCTTTTCAGTTGATGGTTATGACAGATGAGGAGCACAGATCTGAAGATAAATCGTGTAAAACGTGTATAGTGTGTACACAGGAAGTGGCTGATCGGGACTTTCAATAGTTGGTAAAATCTTTACAGAAATCACATCTGCAATAGTTATCTGTAGTGTGTACCCAGCTTTACACTGTGCGTTAGCATTATGAAGAAAGCTGAACTTTAGTTCCCCTTTAAGGATAAATCACTGATTAGAACCATAAAATTGTTCCCTTACTTATAAATCTTATCACATAATGGGCATAGAATAGCAAATTTCTCTCTAGTATCCAGCCCTATTACTGCATCATACTGTCCTGATGGAGAGAGCTGTGACCAGGGGTGGGCCTCTATATAGCCTATTATTTCCTTTTACCTCCTTCACTATAATATTTCCAGGATGCTGCGAGAATTTATTTAAATGCCTTTGAATGTAAACAGAATGTACACAAAAAAATTTGTGCTACATCCAATAGAGCTACAATACAAACATTTGAGAAACAACGGTCTACAAATAAAATGACTGTATGCAACATTTAATTATATCTAATCTCCATTAATAGAAATTGCTGTGTAAATAGCAGGTTATAGGATTAAAAGCATACACCCTCTCACATTATTTGCACGTTATATAGAACAGGATACAGCTGAGAGAATTGAAACGCCCTGTGGTGTCTTATTCTTCACTGCCACATTCAATAAATACATATATTGATTATCCGCTACCCTACTCAAACAGGTGGCTCCCAAAACCTCAACCTGGCTGCTATCCTTTTATCTCCAGGACAGTTGCACTTCAAACCTATGCCAAATTGGATTTCCATAGATGTCTTACGTATATACAATACCACAAGCGTGCCAGGAGTTTCTTTGATTAATCTTAATTCCAGGCTTTAAAGATGACTTTGCAATGTTATTATTTTGCTGTAATATGTCATTTTTCAAGAGATTCAGGTCCAAAAAGGGGGGAATTTAGAAGGGAGGAGGGTAAGGGAGATTGTAATTTAAAATAAGATACCTATAATCTTATGAAAGACACAAAAGTAGCCACTAAAAACTAAAAATAATATATACAATATTTATTTATATGGAAAATAAATAAATATAATTTAACCAGTCAATGTTACTTCTAAATAACAACTTTTGAATGAGATCAAAACAGTTATTATTGCAATAATGACATCAAGGACAATGTTGCAAATAAACAATAAAGAGTATCTCTGAAAATAAGAGACTTTTTTAAAGGGTTATGTCTACATAGAACGAAGACATTCAGGTTCAAAAAGGGGGCACAAGGCAGGTTTGATTATAATATCCTGTTTTAATTTACTTACTTCACAACAAACCCACAAGTCAAGAGCCAGGAAAAAAAATATATGTAGATTAATAGGGAATTATCACTATTTTTCACTTAATAAAAAATCCAAAGTCCGAAATTTTAAATTGTATCTGAAGAATTCTGGGTACAGACTGTCGTCTCAGATATTTTCAATCAATAATAAAAAAAAGTAAAACTATATAGGTAAGCTATTACTATACTGTACAAACATACTATATAAACAATTACGTTAATAAAATAGTAAAGATAATAAAGGAGACAATTATTATCATATCAGCGAAACATTTCAGAAAGATAGCGGACTATTGTAAATAATACCAGCAGAATGTTGCTATACAACACAATTCATGCTGCACTCATCAAATGCAGATCGTTATAAATAAGGAAGAACTGCTATAATCCACAAAAATATTTAAGAGTGATATTGCCAAAAGTTAAATACAGTCATGGCCAAAATGTTTTGAGAATGAGACAAATATTATTTTCCACACAGTCTGCTGTCTCAGTGTTTTTATGATGGCAATTTGCAAATACTCCAGAATGTCATGATGAATTGCAATTAGTTTCACAGTCCCTCTTTGCCATGAAAATTAACTTTATCCCAAAAACAACATTTCCACTGCATATCAGCCCTGCCGCAAAAGGACCAGCTGACATCAGGTAAGTGATTTTCTCATTAACACAGGTGAGAGTGTTGATGAGGACAAGGCTGGAGATCACTCTGTCATGCTGATTGAGTTAGAATAACAGACTGGAAGCTTTAAAAGGAGGGTGGTGCTTGAAATCATTGTTCTTCCTCTGTTAGCCATGGCTACCTGCAGTCATCATTGCTTTGCACAAGAACGGCTTCACAGGCAAGGATATTGCTGCTAGTAAGATTGCACCTAAATCAACCATTTATCAGATCATCAAGAACTTCAAGGAGAGAGGTTCAATAGTTGTGAAGAAGGCTTCAGGGTGCCCTAGAATGTCCAGCAAGCACTAGTACCGTCTCCTAAAGATGATTCAGCTGCAGGATCGGGGCACCACCAGTGTAGAGCTTGCTCAAGAATGGCAGCAGGCACAGTGCACAGTAAGGTGAAGACTTTTGGAGGATGGCCTGGTGTCAAGAAGGCCAGCAAAGAAGCCACTTCTCTCCAGGAAAAACATCAGGGACAGACTGATATTCTGCAAACTTTACAGGGATTGGACTGCTGAGGACTGGGGTAAAGTCATTTTCTCTGATGAATCCCCTTTCAGATTGTTTAGGGCATCTGGCAAAACGCTTGTCCAAAGAAGGAAAGGTGAGCGCTACGATCAGTTCTGTGTCATGCCAACAGTAAACCATCTTGGGACCGTTCATGTGTGGGGTTGTTTCTCAACCAAGAGAGTGGGCTTACTCACAGTTCTGGTTAAGAACACAGCCGTGAATAAATAATGGTTCCAAAATATCCATCAAGAGCAACTTCTACCAACCATCCAAGAATAGTTTGGTGACGAACAATGCCTTTTCCAGCATGATGGAGCACCTTGCCATAAGGCAAAAGTGATAACTAAGTGACTCAGGGATCAAAACATCGAAATTTTGGGTCCATGGCCAGGAAACTCCCCAGACCTTAATCTCATTGAGAACCTGTGGTCAATCCTCAAGAGGCGGGTGGAGAAACAAAAACCCACAAATTCTGACAAACTCCAAGCATTGATTAGGCAAGAATGGGCGGCCATCAGTCAGTATGTGGCCCAGAGGTTGATTGACAGCATGCCAGGGCGAATTGCAAAGCTCTTCAAAAAGAAGAATCAACACTGTAAATATTGACTCTTAATGTAATTGTCAATAAAAGCCTTTGACACTTATGGAATGCTTGTAATTTTACTTCAGTATACCATTGCAACATTTGACTAAAAGGTCTTAAAACACTGACGCAGCAAACTTTGTGAAAACAAATACTTGTGTCATTCTCAAAGCTTTTGGCCATGACTGTATTTGAACAAGATATTATCTGGATTTGCAATTGTTTTAGGAATCACACATTCAGCTATAGTAAGCTGATTGCATAATATCACCTACTGTATAAAAAGCGTCTACAACTGGACCATGGAGCAATGGCAGAAGGTTGCCTGGGCTGATGAAGCACATTTTCTTTTACATCATGTGGATATTACATATGGAGTGTTCTGTACTGTAGCAATGTATAACACTGTATTACATATGTTGTGTTCTGTATTGTAGCAATGTATTACACTCTATGACAGTGGAGTCTGTTGTGTTCTCTTACAGTACGGCTTGGTGTTTGATGCCGGATCATCCCATACTTCCCTCTATGTGTACCAATGGCCGGCACACAAGGAGAATGACACAGGGATTGTTAGCCAGATCCACGTGTGTGAGGTTCAAGGTGCGTGTGTTACATTCCTTGTATGCTTTGTCCAGCTGGGTCAACGTTCTCTCTCTTTATTAAGCACTGTACATTGCTCTACATTAAAAGCTGATTTCAATGCCACAAGGGATTTCAAACTTAAAAATGTCAGCATATTGTTTTAAATATAAAAACAAACTCCAGTAGCGTAGAAAGCGGTAGCAAGACGAACAAGACACTCTTATTCTGGAGGACAAAAACGTCTAATAAATCCCATTTACATGCTGTCCTTTCTGGCAATGCTGTACTCTTACAGCAAAACACTGGCCAGTACAGAGATGGCATTCCTACCATTTCACCCTTATTAGGGCTCATCAGTGCACAAGAAGGTTCTGCTGCTCAGTATATGCGAAGCTATAAGAAGACAATTTCATTAAACTCCATTAAAACAGTTAGTAAGAGTGTCAAGCCTCTGCAAATCCGAACAAACTTCTAACAAGTTACGTTTGATATAGCTAAATAATTTATTGATCCGTAATTGTTTAAAATGTTGAAAACATCAGCTTGTTCCACCACATTTAGTTTCTTCTGTCCCTATTTCCTTCCCAATTGTCCCTCCATTGTGCCTCACTCATGGATATTTATGGATATACTCCTTTACTAACTACTAAATGAAATGTAATAGTATTTATCCTGTATGTTATTAGAGGTTTAAACTATCTGTTAAATCAAGTTTTCACATTGTATATGCCATACAGTGTGGTTCTATCATGGGTACACTCCAAGTTATTGAAGTTTAACGTTGCACAAGGACTTTATCACCTCCCTGTATAACACGACCGTCCAGGAGACTCTACTGACACTCTGAAGAAGTCAAGTACTCCTGGCCGAAGAGGACAGAACGTGATTGCTTGTGGGTGTCACATGCCTTCTATCTAACCGTGTCCGTCTCTCTTTGGCACAAAATATCTCTAATGTCCATCCTGTCTTCTGGCCAGTCGCACTTAATAGTGCAATCTGCTATTTGAGGCAGAGGTGAAACAGCATCTTCTAAATGTAAAAGAAATATGCAGCTTAGAAACGTAAAGTCTTCTGCTGCTATCATCAGCTATTAACATAGCTGATGATAGCAGCTAATTTTGCAGTGCTGTACAGAGAACTCACTCACATCAGTCCCTGTCCCATGGGAGCTTACAGTCTAAATTCCCTAACACACACAGACCAAGAGAGACTAAGGTCAATTTAATAGCAGCCAATTAACTTACTAATATATTTTTGGAGTGTGGGAGGAAACCGGAGCACCCGGAGGAAACCCACGCAAACACGGGGAGAACATACAAACTCCACACAGATAAGGCCATGGTTGGGAATCAGATTCATGACCCCAGTGCTGTGAGGCAGAAGTGCTAACCACTGAGCCACCATGCTATGGGTGACATCATCTCTTCCTTGTCCATCAATTATCATTAATGTCCCAAATGTATTCCCTGCATACTTTCCCTCAGAGGCTGCATGCCGTCCACGGCCTCTTTCTATTTACACAGAGTACGGTTACCAGCTATCTCCTTTATCCACCATGTAAAGTACACCTACATTACATCTATGTGATGATTGTGTTTATAGCAAATCTTAGAGCCCCTTTACAAAATAAATACTGCATACAAACATTGTGAAGGGGAATGTGGCTCAGTCAGTACCAATGGCAAAATAACTTTAGATACTTTACACTTTATCTAATGTACCATGAACATGCAGGGACAAATCTATTTACTGCTGTATAAGTTCATACTCACTTCCAGAAAGACAATTGACGTAAATCACTGATTTGCATCATGCAACGCCTAGTAGCTTAGTTATAAAGTATGGGTAAGAGGAAGTCTTAATTACACCTAATAAAACATGCACAGAGAACATACACACCTCAAGGATAAGGAAATTGCTCTATAAACTACGTTTTTCCCCTGTTCTGTGCTGGATGCGAGGGCCTTTGATAAGAACAGGGGCCTGATTCATTAAGGATCTTAACTTGAGAAACTTCTTATTTCAGTCTCTTGGACAAAACCATGTTACAATGTAAGGGGTGCAAATTAGTATTCTGTTTTGCACATAAGTTAAATACTGTTTTTTCATGTAGCACACAAATACTTGATAGCTCATTTGTACACTGAAATTTAAAGTTGATATTTTTGTGCTACATGTAAAAACAGGCAGTATTTAACTTATGTGCAAAACAGAATACTAATTTGCACCCCTTGCATTGTAACATGGTTTTGTCCAGGAGACTGAAATAAGAAGTTTCTCAAGTTAAGATCATTAATGAATCAGGCCCCTGTTCTTATCAAAGGCCCTCGCATCCAGCACAGAACAGGGGAAAAACGTAGTTTATAGATACTTCACGTGCCCGATACTTCACGTGCCTAGTACTTCACATGCCTGGTACTTTACATGCCTGGTATTTCATGCCTCTGGTACTTCACGTGCCTGATACTTCACGTGCCTGGTACTTCACATGTCTGGTACTTCATGTGCCTGGTACTTCAAGTGTCTAGCATGGCTAAGAACTAAACAACATGAGGGATGTTCCAACGTTTTATTGTAGATTATTATTCACTTACCAGAGAAATCCCATTTTACAGCAGTTTGTTTCCTAAAGGGTGAGCTACACAGGAGATTTTATGTAGCGAGATAATCGCCTTTGATCGTGTAATGCCGCAACTTATTTACTCATTTGTGCAATTTGTACACGATTCAGGGAAAAAGAAAGTGACATCCTTTCTTTGAGAAATCAACTCGTGATTAATCACACAAAGTAGCAACAGGTAGCACAGAGTATTCCAAGTGATTCATTTCATTTAATCACAGAGACTGAAAATCGTGTGTGTATCACAAGCCTTACCCAGTGGTATCCTTCCTCGCCAGTAGTCCTATATGTCACCAAAGTACTTTATACTTGACAAAGACAGGCTTTATTATTAAGACAACCCAAAAAGCTAATGTGTGACCATGCTCCTCTTTACACTTAGCACACAGCACAATTCAACAACAGGTTTAGGAACGGAGGATAAAATCACCAGCACTTATATCTTGTTTGCGAATAATGGCTTTAACATGGCGCTTTTGACACAACGTTTTTTAGTGGTTATGTTTGAATTGCCCACAATTTTAATTGCAGGGTTGTTGTTGACTAATCTGCATTTTTTTTGCAAAAATAAATTATCATTATTTTCACAAAATGTAATTTTAGCTCCTTAATGAACTCTTGGATATCCCTTCCTTAAGCAAACATTACCCCAATGCAGTGGCGAAACTACCATTGGTGCAGCAAGTGTGGTGCACCGGGGCCCATGGAGATAATGGGCCCGCTGCACGGCAGATGCAGAGGGTCGGAACTAGTGAGCTGTGGTTCCCGGTTCCCTCCTCCGTTCCTTCCTACTTCCCTGCTCCAGGGCCCACAGCTCCCTAGTTGCGCCTCTGCCCCAATGTATAGCATATAGGGATAGTCCCCTATTTCTTTGAAACTGAAAGCCAGCTGGCGATAATTGGCCCACATTATTACACATTGTCTATAGCTTTTCTAAAGGCCTCTATGGATGGAGCAACACGCCTTTCAGCTTTAGGTGGTCGGGAGGTGGTAATGGAGAGGTCCAAGGGGGAACCAGTCAAACAAGACAAATACAACCAGTTGCCTTTGCATTAGAGATGCTCACTGACCCCGTGAACTGGTTTTAGTTTTGGATCTGGATTAGCTTCGTGTTTTGGTTTTGGTAAAACCTCTCGTGTTTTGGTTTTGTATTTTTTAGAAAAAATCCTAAAATATGCTAAAATCAAATAATTTTGCTCTTTTTTTGTTCCTACAATATTATTAACCTCAATAACACTAAATTCAAGCCATTTGCAGTCAATTTTGACCACCTCACAGATCACAATATTATTTTCATATCCTTTCAAACAAATACTGCAGCGACCTGGCTGGATGGTAAGCGACAGAGCAATGACACAAACACACGGCAGTTCCTAGCACATTTAGGACACATTGGCACACAGCAGTGGCAGAAAAGAAAATGGTGCAAGATGGAATTGTCCTTGGGTCCATCCCCCCTTCCAAGATGGAACTGTCCTTGGGACTGCCCACCCTCCCAAGATGCAATTGTCCTTGGGACCTCCCAGCATCCCACCCACCCATTATTATGGATCTTAAAAAGGAATCCAAAACTTGCGAGATCCGATGATGTAACGATGACGTTTTGCCTTGTTTTCAAATCCGAGGGCACGCGAAAGGGGTCTGCTAAGTTTGGGTATGTTCGGCTCTCGGGGAATCGAGCCTGAGCATCTCTACTTTGCATTAGTGCCTAGAAAAGATTATCTGAGATATTTTGACTTCCTATTAGCGGAGTACTGCTGAGGAGAGTAGGAATAGAGCAGGAGGACTGAACTCATATAACATAGCTGTGAACCACACATTATGGCATTCTGTATCGCCTGTCTCCCAAAGTCACTTGGATATCGTCAAATGAAATATACCAATCTGTGGATAATGATGACATAAGTGGAGCAGAACAGGTTTAACAAGTTATTTAAAACAATGCAGTGTGGCACTTATACAGAAGACTGATCCATCATCCTCTTACATTCCTGCTGGTAATATGTCAACAGCACATGCACAGGAATTGCATCTCAAAGTTATTTAACAAGACAAACAATTGAAAAGGCAGCAGCTATTTACTCAGGTCATGTGACATAATGAAGTAATCACGTTACTTACTTTACTATTGACCATATTTAAAGAGGTTCTTCAGTTAAAATGTTTATTTTTTCCTATTGCAACCCTCTTTCCGGAGCGTTTTCTTTGTCCAGTATCACTGCAGCCTCTGCAATGCTCCCGAGTCCTGGCTCTTAGCTGTTGTAATTAAAGAGTTTGATGGAGTTTCAGACCCACATGCGTTTGTTTTCTGTTTATAAACGCAAATACGAGAGAAACTGCTTTTCAAATATAAATATGTCTGACATGCGGTTGTTGCAGGAACCCGCCTAGGCTTCCTGCGGTATCGAGTGATTGGAGCTGGTTTAGCTCCAAAACATGTGTGTATGGGGTCATTGGAAACAAGTTTTGCCCTTTTCTGACCAAGTTTAAAATGCAAGTACAATTCATAAAATGATGCCAGTGGACATGAGACCTAGTCAAAGTTGTTGTAATTTTTGGTTATATTTCATTACACTACAATACAAAGGTTCCTTGATGATGGATTGATTAACTACAACATCTGGGCAATATACAATATGTTCATGTTTCCATATTGAAGAACTCTGGGGGCATATTAAACATTCATCCTATTTTTTACACAATCATTTTCAATTTCTTATCGCAATGATAAGAAATGACAGATTGTGGCCATTTAACAAAATTGCTGTTCGGGAACAGTAGTTACGGTAAACTGCTGTCCCGGCGAACACACACAAGTGTACCTATATCAGTATATCCCATACATGCCAACTTTTGAGATCTCCCCTGCGGGGGGGGGGGGGAGATCTCGTTGTTGATTTTTGGGGACATGGTCAAGTAGGGCGTGTAATGTGGCCCCACCCTTTAAGCAGGGGCCGCGATGACGCGTGAATCACGTCGCTAAGCCCAGCCACCACTAGTTAACTTAATGAACTGACCAGGAACCCTGGGGGTTGCCCTGCTCTCCAGAGAGTCTAGGACTCCCAGAAATTCGGGAGAGTAGGCAACTATGTTATATCCTATCTCCTCTATGGTCACTAGCGTAAAGTGCCCACCTTTGCGCTAGTGACTGGAGGGGAGAGCTGGTTAGCTGCAGTAAGGGATCCGAAGATCCCTCTATCGTAATGTTCTCCCCATAGGCTTGAATGGCTAATGCCATCTTCAGCTGGCATTAGCCACTGGGCACAAGTTCCGAAAATCTTTTATATTCAGAGCTTTTTAAATCGTGCGAAATAGTAGTCCCCATAGAAAGCTATGGGGGCTGCTTCTGCATACGAAGACACTGAGACCGCACCATATATCTCCAATATCTGCTGCAATGCCCTAATAGTAAATTTAAACAATCCTTAAATATGCGTCTATCCTCCAAAAATGGCAGATTTTAATGAAAAATAGGATTGATAAATAAGACCCTTCATTTTTTTATCTTTTTACGATGTAATACACCTTTATCATCAGTGATAACCACACTCAAACCTAGAGATCAAGGAGATCAAATTAAAAATAATAATAGTGTTTACTTTTGGGAAGAGGAGTAACGTGTGCGACCAGTAGACCAATCAGTGACCCCCACAGACCCCTACTGATTGGTAGAACAGGGTGTGGGCGCTGACTTTGTAGTTTTGGGCACCGTGATAATAAAATCTGTTCACAGCAGGTCACTGGGAAATTTGGGAACACTGCATTTTGTGCTGGGTGAAAGACACCATGGGGTATATTTACTAAGCTGCGGGTTTGAAAAAAGTGGAGATGTTGCCTATAGCAACCAATCAGATTCTAGCTGTCATTTTGTAGAATGTACTAAATAAATGACAGCTAGAATCTGATTGGTTGCTATAGGCAACATCCCCACTCTTTCAACCCCGCAGCTTAGTAAGTCTAGCCCCATGAGTCTTATGGTCTGAGGTCTTATATTTAAAATGTGTTTGTATGATTTGTTTATTTGCTAGATAGATATAGATCTGTGATCAGCACTGTGACTCCTCTCTCTGGTGTCATTAGGTAACATGCAGCCTCCTGACCTCTGTCACAGCAGACATGACTGCCCCCCTGTCCTTCAGTACACATGACGTCACCAGGCAACCATGTATTACGTCACATTATTTACATCGAGCTTTACCGATGGGTATCGGTTAATGAGGTGACAGGAGGCTTCCTCCAATGCACATTTATTGTGTTTACAGCTCAGCCTGAGAAGACTGGTAGAGAAAATTACCTCAGATGATGGTAACGCACTTCCGTCCGCCGCTCCGCGCGCCTCCGGCAGTTCCCGCCACGAGGAGGGGGTGACGTCACCAGGCCTCCGCGCTGACTCGGCGGTTATCCCGCAGCCCCCGTTGAGGGACTGGAGGGGGGGGGGGTGGGGGTGTGCTGGGCGGTGCACGGTTTTATTGGGCCTCCAGCATAGCTTCCAACATTAAAAAATCCCAAAGAGGGACAAAATTAACCCACAAACGGGGGATATGTGACCAAAACCACGCCCACTCTCTCGTTAAGCCCCGCCCCCCTGCGGATCTAGACGTGATGTCAAAAGAGGGACAGTTGTGACCTGTGCTACAGCAAGGGATGAGATGCTGTTAGCACAGTATGCAGTCTAGTGGCCCCTTATGTAATAAGTTTATAGGGATTAGTCTCAGTTTAGGACCCCTATAGAAGAGCTGCAAACTGACCCTAATTCTAAGGTCAATCGCAGCTTTTAAACATTTGTCCCTGGAAATATAAATATTTTTCCTCATTGACCAATTGCACAGTACTATGCCCCTTATTCTGTCTACAGCATGCAATTCTAACTATTATTACTCCCTGGTCATTACGCAGATTTACATTTACATTTTGCTATTTCCCTTATTTTTAGATAGTAAGCTCTAAATGAAGTCCCCTCTGTTTCATTGTTTGTAAAACATTGTATGTTGTTTTTTCTCCTGATTTTACATTACTGTGGAATATTTAGATGCTCTAGAAATAATTCACAATGGAAACAAGTGACATAATAGCCAACGTTTAGAAAACATATAATGATTGGTACTGTACTACAATTAGTTATTACTAAAAATGATCCGAGATATCCGTACCATATTAGCCGGCAATGTGCTCAGCCAGACATCGAGGCGATGTCCGGTGGCAACTGTTCAGCAGTTACCCTGGAAATCATTTTAACATGTTGACTTCTATGCTACAATAGTTGTTTTTCCTGTGACCCCCTATAGGCTTTAATCCAAGTTTAAATCCATATAGAAATAAGCACCAGTTTCCTATATAGAAGTTGGTCTCCGTTGGGAGCTTTATAAAAGTTAACTCCAATATTAATGATATTATGGTCAACATCTAACTGCATTTAATGTCATTACACTTCTGTTGACTCCTGATCAGATAGTAACCGGGGCAGTGGTTTTGGTCTTACCCGTCCAGTAATTTATGTTCAATTTGGTTTGGGAATAGACCCTTATAAACAACTCCATCCAAAAGTTTTGGGAGGCTCTCACCTTATTGGGGGAGCTGAAAAGTCATTTTCACTGAAGAATGCTTTGGGCCCACCTGGGGAGAAAAGGGCCCACACGAGCCTTGCAGCGGAGGTGGGCCTGAATACCCTTGCCTCCTTAGGGGCCTTTTGGCTCCGCAGGTCGGGGATATCAAGGGGCTCTCCCTAGCTTCAGCAAAGGAGCGTTTGAAGACTCTTGTCCTTCTCTGGGACCTGCTGGCTTCTGGGGGATGGGGAGGAACGGGGACCTTCCGTTTTGAGAAGGGCCCAAATTACCAAGCCCCCCAAATTATGTATTTATAGGTAACGGACTAGGATTTGGCCGTTTGCAGGTAGTTGGGTGGCGTGGGTCATGCTGTATTTATGTGATGATCTGGGCGTTAGTAATGTCCATGTATAGATATGACAACTCGTACAGTAAGTGGCCTCCGTTACTACCAGCAAGGAAAGGGTGCTCATGTACAGTGCAGTTTCATGACTGAGACAATATAAAACTCTTGATCAATAATGTTTAAAGGTCTGGGAAAGACAAATATTGACAGGGCAATCTGAGCTTTGGGTGGCAGCCAGGGAACCTCCTCTACTTTCCATGCATGAGCTCAATGTTCAGTTATTCCTATATAGGTGAATCCCCTGATAGCTCAGCCAGGAGATCCTCTGCTGTAATAGACTCTTCATATAGACCTTGTTATTAGCTCCTACAATTAGCACATATATAGACAGTGTATATATTCAATGGATGTTGTTTCTACAACAACGCTATTTATGGCTCACTAAAGGTGCACGTATTTATTTTGTTCATGCTGCAAAATGGCTATTTATATACTGCTCTGTTCCTTACGGCTATTTCCATAACTTATCTGTAACTATAGCAGGTACAGCCTGAGTCCACCTGTGGCTTCCCAGCTGTTGTAGAACTTAATGTTCATGTTACTGTCAATGTACAAATCTGCAGTAACCCAGACCATCCAATCAGAAAAGTGCTTTCATTGTCTGACTTGAACTTGAACTTAAGCTAATTGTTGATTGGTTGGTTGGGGTCATTGTAGAGCTGCAGTAATGTTCTTAGCTGATAGGGAAGCCAATCATGTCATGTAAAGGTATGTGTGTGTTATATTATATTGTATAATATGATTAGAACCTTGGCATCTAGTGTTGAGTAGCAACAATTTAATGTATATTATGCTGCCTAAGTTTTAGGAACTAAGCATATATCTATTGTGTTATTTTGTTGTCAGGTTCGGGACTTTCGGCATATGCTGATAATCCAGCGCAGGCTGGCGAGGTATTAAAGCCCTGTATGGATGAGGCCCTAACATTGATCCCTTCAGGAGAACACAAGGAGACTGCTGCTTTATTGGGAGCCACGGCGGGTATGAGGCTTCTGAAGTGAGTCTTGTATTTCCTATTAGAGAACATTCTGTACTGGCAGAGGCATTCTGTAGAAAAGTAGATCATTTCTGCCAATGGCAAATGTTTTGGTAAAGTGCTCTGTATATCATCCACATTTATAACACCATCTTCACTTACCCCCAAGTATTTTCTTGGCACAGAAGAGTATTACAATATATTCCAAATTATCCCTCTCTCTTTATAAGAAAGACTTGTCGGGGCAGCACGGTGGCTTAGTGGTTAGCACTTCTGCCTTACAGCGCTGGGGTCATGAGTTCAGTTCCCAGCCATGGCCTTATCTGTGTGGAGTTTGTATGTTCTCCCCGTGTTTGCGTGGGTTTCCTCCCACACTCCAAAAACATACTGGTAGGTTAATTGGCTGCTAACAAATTGACCCCAGTCTGTGTGTGTTAGGGAATTTAGACTGTAAGCCCCAATGGGGCAGGGACTGATGTGAGTGAGTTCTCTGTACAGCGCTGCAGAATTAGTGGCGCCATATAAATAAATGGTAATAATACCAGTTTCAGTCTGTGTTGTAAGCTGGCAATATAGGGGGAGCACTGTATAATACACAATTGTCATTATGTTTTGTAAACGCTCTTATAAATGTTGTGAATAACCCTGTTTGCTTTGGGGAGGGGGTACTGTATTATACTTAACACCTACCTTGCTGTACCATTGGTCTTACCGCTCACGACTCTCCGCAGCATCAGTGGTTTCTGTCTTCGTTGCAGACCCTTCCTCTCGGACCTCAGAGTACCAGTAGCATTTACTCGAGCAGCAATCACTAATGGCCCGTTCAACAGTTAGGTATACACAGCATAATTCGATTGGCACTAATCCTGAATCCGCCCTCCTGGGGACCCCAATTACCAGGCGCTGGCTAGAACATTTTAGCCCAGGTGCAATTTTGCACTTTGGCAAAACCATGTTACGCTGCAAATGTAACATTTGCAGATTTAGAGTTGGGGGTGGAGGCCTCTTAGCTTCATTCTAAATGGCAGCGATAGCTACAGGTGATCTCTACACTGTAATGATCTCACCAATGGAATAATCGATGTGTCGCCTCTGACCCCCACAATCCATACCAAGCCGTGGCGTGGAGATCTGCGCGGTGGCCTTGGCCAGTTATCGTTAAGGATATTTATAACGTTAACTGTATTCGACCCCAGATAAGGTTTTTTTTTCCAGCTTGTAAGCAAAATAGTTAGGCTATCTTGCACATTACAGAGAAAATCAATACCCCAAGTGAAATCAATGAGGTTAAATCACGTAGGCATCCCTTTAACTCCAGTGGTGGAACAGTGGTCGGAGGAGGCCCTGCAGCTGATATGAGGCCTGGTGGTAAAGGAGCCAGGCCATGCGGGTCCATTGGCTCTGGTCTACTCTTTTGAGCCGGGTGCATGAACAGTAATGTCCTGTCTTGGGTACTACAAGAGATTCCAGAGCAGATAACCAGGACCCCAAAATTTTGCTATCTGACTGCAAATGAGTGTTACAACCCTGCTTAAATAATTAAATCCTGGAATGGCAGTCTACATCATGCTATGTCTAAAGCATATTTAGATGGCCCTGTCATCTACACTCAATGAAGACTGCCATGTTGTCGACTAAACCAATATTCATGAGAATGTAGCCTATCAGTTCACTAGGAACCGATGACATCACTGAGACCAGTCAGACTGAATGCTGGTTCAGCTGACAGCAAAGCTGCCTCAACTGCTGTGATGTGTCCTTTTTAATATTTCCATTGCTTTATATTGCTCTGTTATGTGTATTAGTGCTATATAAACACTGAATAATAACAATTACAGAGCCCTTTCAGACAAATGAAGCAACAATACAATAATTGCTGGAGATAATTCATGTAAAATATATTTTCAAGTGTACCCGTCATGGAGTTTTGAAAAGTTCACTTTAATAGCGCATCCTCTGCAGAGCAGGATATCATGGTCAGATTGCAGTGTATAAATCAGTCATCACACCTTAAAATGCACGTTGGTCCGTTCAAGAGCACAGACAAAAGGAATCGCATGCGCAGCAATGGCGCCGAAGACGGATAAGGGAGAATGGTTGGTAGGCTGCCCTATGCAAGGGACATGAAGAAAGGGGGGTGCAGACAACAAAGTCCGTCCCATTTTGTTACACCTGAGCAGTGCAGGGAAAGGAGGGGGCGAGACAAGAGGCAGGACAAGGTGAGGGTAGTTAAAGGAGAGGGGGAAGGAAGTTTATTAAGCATAGTTTTTCAGTCTCCCACCCACCAGGGGCGGATCCAGAAGTTAATTGTACCGGGGGCGATTTAGGGGGGGCGATGTAGCCCCGCCCCCTTTTTGACACCTAAGGCTGCTGACGGCTGCACACTATGTGCAGATCCGTTCAGCAGAGAGAGTTAGGGAGAGAGTCCTGCCCGGCTGCTCTGATTGTGTCAATCAGAGCAGTTGGGCAGGACTCTCTCCCTAACTCTCTCTGCTAAACGGATCTGCACATAGTGTGCAGCCGCCGGCAGCAAGCCCCTGCTAGGGGGGGGCGATCGCCCCCCCCTGGATCCGCCCCTGCCACCCACCCATCCCCTACGGTACATGCAGGTATTTCTTTAAATATAAATAAATAAAAATAAAAGATAAAATATAAAAATATATATTAAGCACTTTATATGTGTAATCTTCGTAAATGCTTGACAAGTAATGTCGTTGTCATTGTATGCTTTGTGAATATAATTTATTGCTCAAATTGCTTTGTCACAGTTGGAAGGGCGGGAAAGCGGCGATTTTGTCATTGATACTTGGAACATTCGGCACAGACGGACTGGAAATAGAGAAGAAATTATATAGCGTGTGTCATTACAAAATTATATATAATTGCTATTCAATGCACTCACCTAAAATAGGTGTTGAATATACGTAGAAAACTATGTTTTCTATTCTTTTTTTTAAACCTTTTTGTGAGTATTATTTCCACACGTTTGGAATTGATCAAAGATTCTCATTGTCACCTTAATAGGTGAGTAAGGACGTACACAAAGGTATTTTTATATCACTATACAGAGAATACTATTGTCTTCTTTCTTTTTTTATGTTGATACGCCCAGGGGCATATTTATTAATTAACAGGGTTTTGTCCCGTTAATTATCATCTGTCATCGCAACGATGACAGATAATTTTCTGCCCCATTTAATTAAAAAAATCATCATCTGATGGAAGGCTGTCCCGGTGATGATTTCACTTACCTTAAAACTCCCAATCTCTCTAATCACTATGGCAATGTTTCTTTGCGCAGACATACTTGCGATAGTGACCGGAGGGGAGTGTACGTAATACGTGGTGTGTGATCCGAAGATCCCTCTAAAGCAATGCTTGCCCCATAGGCGTCATAGCCTAACTCCATCTTCAGATCTGATTGGCTGTTGCAGAGAAGTTCTCAATATCTTTGATTCTTGGAACCTGTTAAATGATAAAAAAAAAGCAGTCCCCTTAGAAACCTATGGGGACTGCCTTTTTTTTATTGAAAGCCTGAAAACCGTGCTTTCTCCCCAAGTGCTCCAAAAAATCAGTGAAAACGAAAAAAAACGTGCTCAAGGGTACGGAAGGGGCCCTCTATCCCCCGACCCCCGGATCCAAAAGGACCCTTTGGGTGCAAGGATCTTCAGACCCCCTTCGTCGCAATGTTAGGGGGGGCCCTTTTGCCTAGGGCTCTGACGAAGCTTCCCCCATAGCACAGAATTTTCTGCCTCCTCCGGGAAGGGGAGACCTCAGAGGGTTCAGGGAAGTGGGAGCCACTAGGATCACACCACCGCCCCTAGATCGTTCGGGATCGGACCCATAAGGGCTACCGCACCACTGCCAATCCATGGTAAAAAAAAAACATAAAAATAAGTGACAAACAGTGAGAAAAAAAAATAGTGACCGTGCACGATGGCCCCAGTCTTCCGCTCGAGATGTAAACATTCTTTCCTGCCAAGTCAGAAAGCCGGGGCAAAGGAAGTGATGTGCAGCTCAAAAGTGGGGTCTCTGCTCAGTGCCATAATTTCAAGTGAGGGTAACCAGTCCCCAAGTGATTAAAGGCACCCCTGGGTCACTACTCCAGGGGCTCTAGTTCCCAGGCTTTCAAGCTACCGGCCTTCTGACCAGACCAATCTTTCCCATGGCCCTTTCAGAGTGTGCAGATCCCCTACTTGGAAAGGTGCTCACTTGATCTTAGCTGAACGGCCGAGAACCTACCGGGACTGCTTTTGTGAACAAGGAGAGTGGGACAGCAGCAGCTATATTGGTGATATCTGTTGCGATCAATTAGTTATAAATAACTCTAATCCTCAATATTGTGCTTAATCCCCGAAAACGTCGAATTTATGGTAAAACTACATTGATAAATGGGCCCCCTAGTGCAGGCCCGGCCAACCCGTATCCAGGTATTGTGAAACTACAAACCCCAGCATGCTTTGCTAGTAGATAGCCAGCCAATAGCTGGCAAAGCATGCTGGGAATTGTAGTTTCATAAACATCTGGAGAGCCACAGGTTGGCCAGGTCTGCCCTGGAGTGTTTAAAGTCACTGGAGAAGAAGTATCGTAAAGTTTTGTACATGCAAATTTTAGACTTATTTTATTTGAGTGCAACAAATAGATATTATATTCAGGCACTATATATAATGTTGGAACGGTACACACTATCATTTCTTCATTGTTTCGAGTTCATTTTTTGTCTCTTTTTTGGGTGCTTACACCCTATCCTCACATTGACTTAGGTTTCTTTTATCATACTTATTTTCACATATTTTATTGTTGAAAGTTACTGACATCATTTGATGCTGACCGTGTCTCTTAGACTGTGTCACTGGTTTATTAATGTGCTCCTAACAGAAATTATAATTAAGATCTGCACTATAATATGATGGGTTTTCTTCAAAGTTGGATTTCTCCAAAGAAATATTGCAGTGTCTACTCAAAATTGTTTTCATATTAAATTGTAATCACATTAGCAACAATAAGGCAGCTGTCATGGGTATGCACTAAGCTAACTACCTGTTTTTAAGCAGGGCCCTCTTTAATGCCGTTTTCGTCACTAAAAGTCTGCATCAGTAGCATCAGCAAATTTCCACGCACCCTGACCAACAGCCAAGAAGTTCATTGTTTTGCTTACCCTTCATGACCGTATATATAATATAGATGTGTATATATTTATGCACACAGTAAGGATTGCTTTGTAGATTGTTAGATGGGTGTGTGACTGCATCAATATTCCTGATTGACCAGATTTACAGTGATATCCTAATTATATTCACAGTTTGCAGAACATGGACAAAACTCAGCAGATATTCGATGAAGTCTCAAAAACTCTCCAGCAGTATCCAGTGGACTTCCAGGGAGCCCGAATACTAGACGGCAAAGAGGAAGGCTCGTTAGGGTGGATCACGGTGAACTATCTCCTGGGCACCTTCATACAGGTCAGTAGATAAACCACCATCATCCTATCGCCCCACGTCATGGATCGAACTCACCTTTGACCTGGTTGTCTTTTCCCTGTGCTCCAGTATACATACATACAGAGCTGGATACATTCCAAAGTGAGCCAGACGTTTGGGGCCATGGATCTTGGGGGTGCCTCCACTCAGATGACCTTTCAGCCCCCGGGTGACATTGAAGACAACAGCACGGAGATGCACTTCAGACTGTATGGTTATGACTACACCATATACACAAACAGTTACCTCTGCTACGGACAAGACCAGGCGCTGAAGAAACTGCTTGTGCACCTCATACAGGTAGGGTAAACAGCGTTCACATGATTACACAGGTTGTCCGCCTGTGACCCCATTGTGTGTGGATCATGTGACTACTACTCTGTGTGTGTGTGTCATGTGACTTCTACTCTGTGTGTGTCATGTGACTACTACTCTGTGTGTGTGGATCATGTGACTACTACTCTGTGTGTGGATCATGTGAGCGCTATTCAATGCCGTGAATTTCGTAATTTTATAGTGTTGGCGGAGCTATGGTGACGCAACTATGTCACCACACCCCCTCCTACCCCTTGTCACATGACTTCTCCCCCGGATCTCTTGTTGGCATATATGTACTACTCTGTATGTGGATCATGTGACTACTACTCTGTGTGTGTGTGTGTCATGTGACTTCTACTCTGTGTGTGTCATGTGACTACTACTCTGTGTGTGTGTGGATCATGTGACTACTACTCTGTGTGTGGATCATGTGAGCGCTATTCAATGCCGTGAATTTCGTAATTTTATAGTGTTGGCGGAGCTATGGTGACGCAACTATGTCACCACACCCCCTCCTACCCCTTGTCACATGACTTCTCCCCCGGATCTCTTGTTGGCATATATGTACTACTCTGTATGTGGATCATGTGACTACTACTCTGCGTGTGGATCATGTGACTACTACCCTTTTTGAGGGTCATGTGCTGCTTCTTTCAGATAGTCCTGTCTGATGACTAGTGAATAGTGAAGAGCTAGAAGGTCCGTAGATATGGGGCAGTCTAGAAAATATATCTGATATGGGCATTTTCCACTTTCACTATCACTCTTCCTATTGTCCCTTTTCTTTCACCTCTGAAATCTGCAGTCCCCACACTGAAGGCAACGTAATGGGCTAATAATGCATGCTTTTGACCCCATTTCCATCTAGGAAATGCCTCAGCTATGCAAATAACAGTTCACGCACCCCTACTTATCTTACGATGTAATGTAATGTGATGTCATGATCCGGTTTTGCCGGGAAACCCTTACCTACGGGCACCAACAGTAGCCGCACCCCCTCTAGTTCCGCACCTGTCTCCAGCCATTGGGGAACTACAAGTCTTAGAAAGCCCTGCTAGCCAACAGTTGTAGGGGTCCAGATCATCAGAGTATGTAGTTCCCATTCACATGTTTGCGCAAAATGTTCAACATCTCCTGCTAAAAAAACAATAATCACGTTTAATAAAACACATTTAAAAGTTTGTTGTTACTTGGGACAGGTAGTTGTAGCAGCATTCTGGTGCTTGTAGTTCATCTGGAGATACACAGGTTTCCTAAGCTTGAGATGCAGCACACAGGTTTACAGACCAAATGTATAGAGTGACTACTATACATTCATAATGGCTGCACATTAAGTGTATGAAAAATATTTATTTAATATATTAACTTTAATTGTTCATGCCAAATGTTTGTTCCTGTATTTGGCTTGAATGAATATGCACGTATCCTAGACTCATGTGTGTATAATGAGGAGACATGTTCTGTTTGAGTGTATAGAGAATGTAATGTATCGGTATTTAGTGAAATGTAGAATCCTTCCATTGAATTCCTGCATTTATATTATAGACCTGTTTTCATTTTAAGTGAAGCAAATTATTTTCTGTTGTTTTTAGAAGAATGAATCAGCAATTGTCAGACACCCTTGTTACCCGAAAGGTTACACCACCAGCGTCTCCCTGGCTTCTGTCTACAACAGTCCCTGTGTTCCAACCCTCCCTGGCAATGTGGACTCCACCGTCACCGTGGAGGGCACTGGGGACCCTGACGAGTGTCAGCTGTCCGTCAGAGAGATCTTCAACTTCTCAGCCTGTACTAGTAAATCCTGTTCTTTTAATGGGGTCTACCAGCCGGCTGTCCATGGAGAGTTCTATGTAAGTTGTAGGGGGTGTAGTGTAGTGGTCTCTTGTGGGTGTAGGACAGAATTTAGAACACAGTTCAAAGGTTATTGCTTGGCAAAGATGAACAAGTATTCTGCTAATTATGGAACATTAATTCACATTTATAAATTGGGTATATTTTCCATTTAAAGATTGCACCTGTGGCGGGTGGCGAGGTTACTTCTACTGGCAGCGATGCTTAGCCGTCCCTAAGCTGCGGAAATGACTGTTGTTAACATTTCGCTTGTGTCTCTGGACAGGCGTTCTCTGCGTTCTACTACACTTTCAACTTCCTGAATCTGACCTGCGGACAGTCCCTGAGTGTGACCAACAGTTCCGTCTGGGCGTACTGCTCCCGTGAATGGAAAGAGGTACGGTATCCTTTGGTCGGACACAATATAGAGCAGGAGGTCAGTGGGCTATGGTGAGGAGTGATCTTAGGCTGGGTACACACTACGGTGTTTTCAGATGACTGTCGGGCTAATCAATCGATAAATGACTGTTCAGCCTGATATCACATCAGTGTGTACGCTCCAACGATGAACGATTATCGTTCCAAAGCTCATCGTATCGTTTCATTTGATTTTATAAACGGCACGGTGTGCCGATCCTGCAGTGTGTCTGCACTCGGGACCGGCAGTGTCCATAGATCTCTATGCAGTGTGTCTGCACTCAGGACCGGCAGTGTCCATAGATCTCTATGCAGTGTGTCTGCACTCAGGACCGGCAGTGTCCATAGATCTCTATGCAGTGTGTCTGCACTCAGGACCGGCAGTGTCCATAGATCTCTATGCAGTGTGTTTGCACTCAGGACCGGCAGTGTCCATAGATCTCTATGCAGTGTGTCTGCACTCAGGACCGGCAGTGTCCATAGATCTCTATGCACTGTGTCTGCACTCAGGACCGGCAGTGTCCATAGATCTCTATGGAGTGTGCAGAATCACCATCTTTTAGCAGATGGTTATGACAGATGAAGAGCACAGATCTGAGGCTAAATCTTGTAAAATGTGTTTAGTGTGTACACAGGAATCAGCATTTTTTTTAATCGTTGATAAAACCGTTGAGGATATCACATCAGGAGAAATTTTGTATAGTATGTACCCAGCTTTACTTTGTTGATTTAAGTTATAGAAATGAGGTGAGTTATAATATACAATAGTTGGTGATTTATTGAGAAACATCACTATTGTTGGTATAATTCTATTAAGAAAAACAGCTCTTAATAATGTTCCCTGTACACATGCATATTCTAGGTGTTGTATATCATATTATATCATACGGAGGGGAGGTTCAAAGGGCATGTGCAGGGGGGAGGGGGGGTAGAGCATGATGTCGCGATTTGCGTTATCACTCTACTGCCCCCAGGTGGGGGGGCTGAGCCATTACCATGTGAATGGCATCATCACCCTCTTTAGAAAAGGAGAAGTTGAATCGAGTTGTTTGGTCCACTCTCCCCGGGGGATCAGGGGCATTCCGTCCCCCCAAAAAGATGTGTTAGTCGCCCGCACGTTCCAGGAGAGTAGACTAGTGTGTGTATATCAGTTACTAATTTACTTTTTTGGTCACAATAGCTATATAACAGCAGCCCACACATGTTGCCCTACAGACCTTCTCTCTCTATACTACTTATGTCTACATTGTCCCTCCCGGACCTTTTGATTAGTACTTTTCCCTGGATATTGATATCAGACAAACCATGCAGACATCGTTCTGCAGAATTCAGCAGCCATATCATGTAACTTATTACTTATTAGTAGTAAATGATTACATATAAAGGGATAGCTTATTACAGGAGCACTATGGAGATATCCTCTCCCATGCACTAACACCTCCGCCTGCTGCTTCCAGCTGAACGCCACCTTCCCGCTGGAGAGCAAGAAGCGCCTGGTGGAGTACTGCAGCTCCGCCATGTACATCCTGACGCTGCTCCTGGACGGGTACAAGTTCGACAGCCAGACCTGGAACAAGATACATTTCACTAATCAGGTGTGTACTGTAATTGTGTCAATAGAGATATAGAAGAATCATATCTGCAGCTCGATAAGGTATCTCACTTCTGTCATCATATATATATACAAGTTAACCCGTGCATGATACTCATGCATTCTAGTCAAATCAAGCTACTTAAGGTGTTAAAAAGGTTCTTATTATGCATTTGGGCCATAGCCCAGGCCTCAACCACCAACCACTCCCCACTGTCACCCCCGGCAACCACCAACCACTCCCCACTGTCACTTCTCCTTCAAGAAATATATATATATATATTTTTAAATCTTTATAAACACTTTTAACAATGAACAAATTAAATTAACAAATTAAAAACATCTTAGTATACCAAATTTCAGCCCTTTCTGAATTTTTTTCCCCCACACACACTAAGAATTTAGTAGGTCAGTGTATAACTCCGCCCAGCAGGTGGCGCTGCAGCTTGGTTTTATTTTTTCCACACACAAACACACGCCACTAGACATTTATATTATATATATATATATATATATATATATATATATATATATATATATATAAAGAGAGAGATAAAGAGGGAAAAAGAGAGGGAGAGAGGAGGAGAGAGAGAGGAGAGAAGAAGAGAGAGAGACGGAAAGAGAAGGAGAGAGAGAGAGAGAGAGAGAGGGAGAGAAGGAAAGAAAGGGAGAGAGAGAGAGAGCAAGAAGGAAAGAGAAAGGGAGAGAGAGAGAGGAAGAAGGAGAGAGATAGAGATAGAGAGAAGGAAAGAGAAGGGGAGAGAAAGAAAGAGAGGGGATAGAAGGGGAGAGAGAGAGGGAGAGGGAGAAAGAAGGAAAGAGAAAAGAAGAGAGATAGAGAGGAGAGAGATAGAGATAGAGAGAAGGAAAGAGAAGGGGAGAGAAAGAAAGAGAAGGAAAGAGAAGGGGAGAGAGAGAAAGATAAGGAAAGTGAAGGGGAGAGAGAGAAAGAGAGGGGATAGAAGGGGAGAGAGAGGAGAGAGAGAGCAAGAAGGAAAGAGAAAGGGAGAGAGAGAGATAGAAATAGAGAGAAGGAAAGAGAAGGGGAGAGAGAGAAAAAGAAGGAGAGAGATATAGAGAGAAGGAAAGAGAAGGGGAGAGAGAGAAAGAGAGGGGATAGAAAGGGAGAGAGAGAAAGAAGGGGAGAGAGAGAAAGAGAGGGGATAGAAAGGGAGAGAGAGAAAGAGAAGGGGAGAGAGAGAAAGAAGGAGAGAGATAGAGATAGAGAGAAGGAAAGAGAAGGGGAGAGAGAAAAAGAGAGGGGATAGAAGGGGAGAGAGAGAGAGCGGGAGAGGGGGAGAGGGAGAGAAGGAGAGAGAGAGAGAGAAAGAAGGAAAGAGATAGACAGAAGGAAAGAGAAGGGGATAGAGGGAAAGAGAGGGGATAGAAGGGGAGAGAGATAGAGAGAAGGAAAGAGAAGGGGAGAGAGAGAAAGAGAAGGAGAGAGAGTGTGTGTGTGTGTGTGTGTGTGTGAGAGAGAGAAAGAAGGCGATAGAGGAGTGAGAGAAAAAGAGAGAGAGGAGATAAAAAGAATGAGAGAGAGGAAGATAAGAAGAGAGAGAGAGGGGACAGAGATGGAAAGAATAAGAGAGGGAGGGATAGAAGGAGAGAGAGAAGAGAAGAGAGAAGGTGAGAGAAGGAGAGACAGAGAGAATGAAAGAGAGAGAGAGAGAGAAAGAGACAGATGTAGAGAGAGAGATAGAGAGAGAGAGAAGGTGAGAGAGGGAGAGAAGGAAAGAGAGAGAGAGAGAGAGGACAGAGAGACCCCCTCCGGCCTGCCTGTCATTTTCCCAGCAGAGTATAGAAAATATAAGCAAATTGAGGTTACAGGAAATTTGTGTGGACGCAGCGATTTTGTGGGCTAGGCTGTAAGAGAACACACAATGTGTGTGAATGAGAGCGCATCTCTCTGTAATGATATCAGTGCTCTATATGGTGTACCTGGAACATACCTGATGACGAGAGGTGACTCTCAATGTATAACTTCCTTGTAAAATACTTTACTAGTAAACTCAGCATAGATTATGGTTACTTTTTTATTTACAAGGTATCCTGCACACCACAAGGGGGAGGGGGATTTTCAGGACATTTGCACCTAAAGTAACTGACAAAAAAAATTAACTTTTTAACTTAATTATAAGGTGAAATTAATATATTACGACCAGATAAATATTGGGCAGAGACGAGTGTCATTTCCGCTATTAGGCCACTAGAGGCAGTGTTTTCATGCTACTAGCTCGTTGATAAACTGTATTCTGTCATGAATGAGGTTGAGCTCACGAAGTGGCTGTGCCTCGTGCCTCATTGAGGTTACCAGTGAATCTATAAGCTAAATCCTTATGAATGTTGGTTCTGCCCAAAAATCTGCTCCCTCAAACCGTTTGCGTTTAATAAATGTGTTGTTAGTTTATTCTGGCTGTCTTGTGACGCGGGTGAATCCTTCTCCCCTTCTCTCAGGCCGGTAACGCGGATGTTGGATGGACTCTGGGGTACATGCTAAACCTGACCAATAAGATCCCGTCGGAGGGCCCTTCTCTGCTCAAGGCCCACGGCTACAACGTCTGGGTGGCTGCTATATTCTTTATCGTGCTGAGCGTGGCGGCGGGCCTGGTGGCTGCTCCGTTACACTGTTACTGCCGGAACGCCTGCTCTGGTCAAGCATCGTGGACATGAGACCGGTCCCCGGGGAGGATAGAGTGACAATTACTGACCTATAGGAGCACTTAAGGGACATTCAATAAATAATTTATATGACACGTGGTTTGTTCTGATAATGCAGAGGTAACTTATTGTTATTTTATTCTATTTGTATTTTATTTTCCCATTTGAGACTTATTACTGGTTATCTTGAAACTCTTTATCTTCGTACCACTATTTTTCTGTGTAAAACACACCGGCTGTGGAGGTTTTCCATGGAGGGGGAGAATGATAGGATCTAATAATTAAGTATAAATGTACTTTCAATTATATGCTTATAATAAAAACAAAATACCACTGGGAGAATGTATAGTAGCAGGATTGGACAACTTGTGAACCTCCACCATTTATGGAACTACAAATCCCAGCATGCCCAGGATTTACGACTGTAATTCACGCAAGCACTTGACATGCACAAGCTAACATAAGCCAAACCCTGGGGGTCGTCCCAGGGTGGGGGGACGGGGGTGCCAATGGTTAGGGAGCCCCTAATACAGAATGAGTGTCATCACTCGTGCAATGTTTTTAATGCCAACGCGGCGCTCCCACAAAGAGTGCTGGCCACTGGCATGTAGGAGAAGCTGGCAGCTGCCGGTCCTCCATGACAGTGATGGGCTGGGTCTGTGGCGCTGACATATGATGTCACAGTTCTGCGCTGCACTCCCAGTCTGAGGAACAGGAGATGCCGCTCCCACCCTAGGCACAGATCATGTGAGTTGGACATATGTGAATATTTGTGTGTTTTCTGTCATGTGTATTTCATATGTAACTTTTCTGCAGGTGGTGACTGAAGTAGCCAAAGATGGAGATTTATTTCCAGAAACCAGAAACATAACACTATCTGTACGTCGCTGCTCCCAGACCTGGTTATAGGTCCCATACACATAGTCCTTCCCACCTCTCGGATCCTTCAGAGGCTGCGGCCTAGCTGTAGGGTCCTGTGGCAGTACCATGGTGGGGGGTTATTGAATAAGTGATCTGATGCGTTAGAGGTGGTAATATCAAGCAACACGCGCTGAGCCAGTGATCTGCGCAGCAAATAGTGTTTATTTTACTGGGACATGAAGCAGCTCTCGGACTGCGGATCCTGGAGATTAGAGACCTTTCCTGCTGTATCTATGTATCTCTCCCAGTTTTATGGGCACCTCGCCACACCTAGTTCCTGGTATGGAGGTGAAGGTAAGCTAGACTATCTATATGAGGAAGTAGCTTCAGATAATATTATTGGTGAAGGGACAGCCTGGTACCCAGCAGCTCATTAGAGCTTCTGTATCATGTCATTGTATGTTATTTATCGTGATCCCGTCGGTGTACAGCACCGCAGAATATATCAGCGCTTTATAAAGTATAATAATAATATACCTCTGCAGCTGTAGAAGATGGGTTATTGAGCCTGGTAAAACACTAGAGTGAATAGCAACAGAGCCCGTTCAGACTCCCATTCCCCTTCTGCCGCTGAAATTCAAATCCCCCATTGCAGGGGCAAACGCAGGATTTGTAGAGGGGCAGTTTCCACACCACGCCACCAGTGGGTGTGACCAGCATGCATGGGGGCGTGGCTATCATTTTAGACAGCGCTTGGCTGCTCTCCAACTCTTCCTATCCCCATAATATACATGGGCAATGCTGTGTGCACTACTGTTAGGGGCACGCAGCTCTCCTTTTTCAAGCAGAGTTGTGTGAAGTGGGAGCAGGATCCAGCCACTTCAATTATACAGTGTCCCAGGCTTGGAGGGGGGTTTCCAGGCATTAGGAACCCCCTCCCCCCCTTGGTTTGCCTATGTCCCTTCCCCCTTACCTACCCGGAATTCAAGAGTCTCCGGAGGAGTGGGACTTACAGGTAGTCTTTCTCTGGAAATCGTGTTGCAATGTATAATATACTTGTATGCACTAAGGAAGAATGTTTACTAGCTACATGCAGATTGCATTCTATGCATTTATGAGTGCAATGATGAGATGTTGCAATAAATAAATTGGTAGGAAATAAGTCACAGAAGAGTTACGTGACCATATAAAAGCACATATCTGTAGGAGTTTATAGAATGACATCACTTGTGTATTATGTGGTAATAAAAATGAATCATAAGGCTATTTGTACAGTATTGACAGACTGCTTCAATTTTTTTTTATAACTATCCATAGCAATACTGGTGCAAACACACAATCATATCGCAGTTATATATAGGGGTATATTCACTAAACTACGGGTTTGAAAAAGTGGAGATGTTGCCTATAGCAACCAATCAGATTGTAGCTGTCATTTTGTAGAATGTGCTAAATAAATGAAAGCTAGAATCTGATTGGTTGCTATAGGCAACATCTCCACTTTTTCAAAGCCGCAGTTTAGTAAATATACCCCATAGTGTCTTGCAGCTGACAATTGCATTGCTGCCAAATCTTACAGAAAACAAGCTGTCAGATGATTAGATTTTCTCAATGTAATGACAAGACTGACACCTTGTGGACATTATATATTACTGCATTGAGTTTCCTCTGCAGCACTAGAACACATGGGGGTATTCAAGGTACAGCTATATAGTGGAGCAACCTCTATTTGTAAATGTCTAGTAATACAGTAAAGCATATTGGTGTAACACAATACTATTTCCAATATTCTGTAACAAGATTTATTAACTGATTATAAATGTACTTTTTTTTATTTTTTACATCAATGATCTGATCCAGCCCAGGTAGCAGTTGGAGCATAAGTGGGGAAAACAGGAGCAGAACATTATCAAAGGGTTACGTCAGCTGGTCTGGTCCAAGTTATAACTGGTCTGGTCCAAGTTATAACTGATGCATCTATTAATATGAGCGTTTAGCCCTGTACATTGCTTTATCTATTGAGGAAAATCCAAATATACCCAAAGAACAGTCCACAGTGACCATATTATTGTGGTAGCCAGAATGCGTGCAGATATTTACTAATCAATAACTATCCGACACACGCCTTCTCCAGCTTGGTTCTCAGTTCATGTCTGCACATCCCTTTATCCTGGCTGCATTGCAAGGGGAGTTTGGTACTTTATGAGACACAAACAGGTTCTCCCCCCAGGTACCAGCACCATCAAATTTTCAGAAATGAATGAGGGAATTAGGTATACAGGATACTTGGGGGTTTTAATTCAAATTTTGTTTATTGGAGACTAGAAAACATGCATGAACATGAAGGCCTTATGTAGAACAGGACGCAATTTTCAGTTACAACGTAAGTGTAAATTGCGTCCTGTAGTTTACTATGTATTCAGAGCTGCAAAATTCGTGCATCCAACCTTTTTTCTTTATTAAATGCCATGGGCAAAGGGGGAGTGGCCTACAGCACACAGGGGATTGTCCAGGAAAGCCCGGGAGTGTGATTGGGCAGTTTATGGTAAAGGTGGAACACAGGTGTGGCTAATGCAAAACAGGGGAGTGGCCAATACAGAATACAGGCGTGGCCAGGTATGTCATGATGATTTTTTTTCCCAGTAAATTGGGAATGTTTGCAGGTATCCCTTATTCTTGTCTGTAATACCATGTAAAATACACAATGTCAGGTCATGAAGGAAATCCAGTTATGCAAAACCCAGTAGCCTCCAGTTGTAAATACCTTTTCTGGTTTAAAATGAACTTTATTGATAGCAAAGTCAACATAGTTGATAGGAATTAGCGCAGGATATAACAAAGTTCCTTGTAGCAGTCCAACAACGTTATCATGTGAACAGTAAGCACGGTTGTCACATTGTAACAGTCCTTAATAATGACTTTACTTTAATCTCCTTTAATCGAAAACAGGAACCCCAGTTTACCCCAGGGCTGCCAGCTGTATAAACTGTACATTGATCTATGCCAGCACCTCTACTTTAATAAATAAACCTATTTAATAAAAAAATAAAAAAAACATAAAATGTAATTGCATAATGCTGTCTACAGGGACTAGGTGGCAAACTGTTGCCCGGTGGGCGAGACTTCGCTCAGTAGCCTATTAGGAACGTTTTAAAGGAAAATAAATGCAGGTAGCCTAGTGACCCAGCCCAAGGTAGCCCCTTATGGAACCCGCCCGGGGGGCATATGCCCCCCTAGCCCTGCCAGCCCCTGGCTGCCTATATATGTTGGGTTATTGTAGCAGAGACTGAGCATCTGGCCAGAAAGTGACTGCGATGCCCAAAATGGTCTTATCGACATCAATAGGATCGTTATGGGGCGTGTTCATAATACACAAGACGGCAGATTACTTCTATTGGCCCCAATTCCGCAGGTAGAGATCAATCCGCTACATTTTGGGTGAATTGGACAGTCATTGGCCTGTGTGTGACCATGTAAACAGATGGCTTCTAAGGCATGTTTGAAATCTTAGTCTGCGAAGGGTCTGAATGTCTGGTCTGTGTAATAAGTTAAATGTAGGACGGAAATTCAATGTACAAAATGCTTTATAAGGTTAAACACTTAGGGCTAGATTTACTAAGCTGCGGGTTTGAAAAAGTGGGGATGTTGCCTATAGCAACCAATCAGATTCTAGCTATCATTTTGTAGAAGGTACTAAATAAATGAAAGCTAGAATCTGATTGGTTGCTATAGGCAACATCCCCACTTTTTCAAACCCGCAGCTTAGTAAATCTAGCCCTTAGGGTCTGATGAACATTCGGACGTATCTTGCACACAAACATATCTCAAGACAACGTTTTCCATTTGAATCTGGGTGTAAGTCCGCTCTACCTATAGGTTACTTGTTGTATCATCACTATCAGTACCTGACCTGTAGCTGGTGCAAATGATATGGATAAAATAAACATACTATAGAGAACCCCAGGACTCGAATTGGCCGCATCTGCGTTGGATCGCCCTCACCCACTCTTACTGTACAATGTTCATCTGCCCCTACTTCTCCTGTCCGAACATGAATCAGGCCCTTAGTACAGAAGATCCTGACAGTGTCTGCCATCTCTTCATTAACAATGAACTGTATATAAATGTATATTGTCAGGTGGAGGTTCCTCTATGTTCCGGGTGGATCCCGTTCACTGAGGTTTGTAGCAAAACACTTAGGAAATATCCCAATACTTCCGTTACAGTGACCTTCCGACCACTCTTCATTCACTGTCAGGAGGACGATAACATAGTTAAAGGGGGCAGAATTGGAAGAGGTCAGTGTATGAATGTGAGAGTGTGCGAGGTGAGCAAGAAGTGTGAGTGAGAGGTAGTGTAGGAATGAGGAGATGAGTATGTGTGGGAGTGAGTGGTAGTGTAGGGGTGTGTAGGAATGAGGAGATGAGTATGTGTGGGAGTGAGTGGTAGTGTAGGGGTGTGTAGGAATGAGGAGATGAGTATGTGTGGGAGTGAGTGGTAGTGTAGGGGTGTGTAGGAATGAGGAGATGAGTATGTGTGGGAGTGAGTGGTAGTGTAGGGGTGTGTAGGAATGAGGAGGTGAGTATGTGTGGGAGTGAGAGGTAGTGTAGGGGAGTGTAGGAATGAGGAGGTGGGTATGTGTGGGAATGAGAGGTAGTGTAGAGGAGTGTAGGAATGAGGAGGTGAGTATGTGTGGGAGTGAGAGGTAGTGTAGGAATGAGGAGGTGAGTATGTGTGGGAGTGAGTGGTAAGGTAGGGAGTGTAGGAATGAGGAGGTGAGTATGTGTGGGAGTGAGAGGTAGCGTAGGGAGTGTAGGAATGAGGAGGTGAGTATGTGTGGGAGTGAGTGGTAGTGTAGGGGTGTGTAGGAATGAGGAGATGAGTATGTGTGGGAGTGAGTGGTAGTGTAGGGGTGTGTAGGAATGAGGAGGTGAGTATGTGTGGGAGTGAGAGGTAGTGTAGGGGAGTGTAGGAATGAGGAGGTGAGTATGTGTGGGAGTGAGTGGTAGTGTAGGGGTGTGTAGGAATGAGGAGGTGAGTATGTGTGGGAGTGAGAGGTAGTGTAGGGGAGTGTAGGAATGAGGAGGTGAGTATGTGTGGGAGTGAGAGGTAGTGTAGGGGAGTGTAGGAATGAGGAGGTGAGTATGTGTGGAAGTGAGAGGTAGTGTAGGGGAGTGTAGGAATGAGGAGGTGAGTATGTGTGGGAGTGAGAGGTAGGGTAGGGGAGTGTAGGAATGAGAAGGTGAGTATGTGTGGGAGTAAAAGGTAGTGTAGGGGGGTGTAGGAATGAGGAGGTGAGTATGTGTGGGAATGAGAGGTAGTGTAGGGGAGTGTAGGAATGAGGAGGTGAGTATGTGTGGGAGTGAGAGGTAGGGAAGGGGAGTGTAGGAATGAGGAGGTGAGTATGTGTGGGAGTGAAAGGTAGTGTAGTGGAGTGTGGGAATGAGGAGGTGAGTATGTGTGGGAGTGAGTGGTAGTGTAGGGGAGTGTAGGAATGAGGAGGTGAGTATGTGTGGGAGTGAGAGGTAGGGTAGGGGAGTGTAGGAATGAGGAGGTGAGTATGTGTGGGAGTGAAAGGTAGTGTAGGGGAGTGTAGGAATGAGGAGGTGAGTATGTGTGGGAGTGAGAGGTAGGGTAGGAGAGTGTAGGAATGAGGAGGTGAGTATGTGTGGGAGTGAGAGGTAGGGTACGGGAGTGTAGGAATGAGGAGGTGAGTATGTGTGGGAGTGAGAGGTAGGGTAGGGAGTGTAGGAATGAGGAGGTGAGTATGTGTGGGAGTGAGAGGTAGGATAGGGAGTGTAGGAATGAGGAGGTGAGTATGTGTGGGAGTGAAAGATAGTGTAGGGGAGTGTAGGAATGAGGAGGTGAATATGAGTGGGAGTGAGAGGTAGTGTAGGGGAGTGTAGGAATGAGGAGGTGAGTATGTGTGGGAGTGAGTGGTAGTGTAGGGGAGTGTAGGAATGAGGAGGTGAATATGTGTGGGAGTGAGAGGTAGTGTAGGGGAGTGTAGGAATGAGGAGGTGAGTATGTGTGGGAGTGAGAGGTAGTGTAGGGGAGTGTAGGAATGAGGAGGTGAGTATGTGTGGGAGTGAGAGGTAGGGTAGGGAGTGTAGGAATGAGGAGGTGAATATGTGTGGGAGTGAGAGGTAGGGTAGGGGAGTGTAGGAATGAGGAGGTGAGTATGTGTGGGAGTGAGTGGTAGTGTAGGACAGTGTAGGAATGAGGAGGTGAGTATGTGTGGGAGTTAGAGGTAGGGTAGGGAGTGTAGGAATGAGGAGGTGAATATGTGTGGGAGTGAGAGGTAGGGTAGGGGAGTGTAGGAGTGAGGAGGTGAGTATGTGTGGGAATGAGAGGCAGTGTAGGGGAGTGTAGAAATGAGGAGGTGAGTATGTGTGGGAGTGAGAGGTAGGGAAGGGGAGTATGTGTATGGAGTGAGTGGTAGTGTAGGGGAGTGTAGGAATGAGGAGGTGAGTATATGTGGGAGTGAAAGGTAGTGTAGGGGAGTGTAGGAATGAGGAGGTGAGTATGTGTGGGAGTGAGAGGTAGGGTAGGGAGTGTAGGAATGAGGAGGTGAGTATGTGTGGGAGTGAGTAGTAGTGTAGGAATGAGGAGGTGAATGTGTGTGGGAGAGAGTGGTAGTGTAGGGGAGTGTAGGAATGAGGAGGTGAGTATGTGTGGGAGTGAGAGGTAGTGCAGGGGAGTGTAGGAATGAGGAGGTGAGTATGTGTGGGAGTGAGAGGTAGTGCAGGGGAGTGTAGGAATGAGGAGGTGAGTATGTGTGGGAGTGAGAGGTAGTGTAGGGGAGTGTAGGAATGAGGAGGTGAGTATGTGTGGGAGTGAGTGGTAGTGTAGGGGAGTGTAGGAATGAGGAGGTGAGTATGTGTGGGAGTGAGTGGTAGTGTAGGACAGTGTAGGAATGAGGAGGTGAGTATGTGTGGGAGTGAGTGGTAGTGTAGGGGAGTGTAGGAATGAGGAGGTGAATATGTGTGGGAGTGAGAGGTAGTGTAGGGGAGTGTAGGAATGAGGAGGTGAGTATGTGTGGGAGTGAGAGGTAGTGTAGGGGAGTGTAGGAATGAGGAGGTGAGTATGTGTGGGAGTGAGAGGTAGGGTAGGGAGTGTAGGAATGAGGAGGTGAATATGTGTGGGAGTGAGTGGTAGTGTAGGACAGTGTAGGAATGAGGAGGTGAATGTGTGTGGGAGTGAGTGTTAGTGTAGGGGAGTGTAGGAATGAGGAGGTGAGTATGTGTGGGAGTGAGAGGTAGTGTAGGGGAGTGTAGGAATGAGGAGGTGAGTATGTGTGGAAGTGAGAGGTAGTGTAGGGGAGTGTAGGAATGAGGAGGTGAGTATGTGTGGGAGTGAGAGGTAGGGTAGGGGAGTGTAGGAATGAGAAGGTGAGTATGTGTGGGAGTAAAAGGTAGTGTAGGGGGGTGTAGGAATGAGGAGGTGAGTATGTGTGGGAATGAGAGGTAGTGTAGGGGAGTGTAGGAATGAGGAGGTGAGAATGTGTGGGAGTGAGAGGTAGGGAAGGGGAGTGTAGGAATGAGGAGGTGAGTATGTGTGGGAGTGAAAGGTAGTGTAGTGGAGTGTAGGAATGAGGAGGTGAGTATGTGTGGGAGTGAGTGGTAGTGTAGGGGAGTGTAGGAATGAGGAGGTGAGTATGTGTGGGAGTGAGAGGTAGGATAGGGGAGTGTAGGAATGAGGAGGTGAGTATGTGTGGGAGAGAAAGGTAGTGTAGGGGAGTGTAGGAATGAGGAGGTGAGTATGTGTGGGAGTGAGAGGTAGGGTAGGAGAGTGTAGGAATGAGGAGGTGAGTATGTGTGGGAGTGAGAGGTAGGGTAGGGGAGTGTAGGAATGAGGAGGTGAGTATGTGTGGGAGTGAGAGGTAGGGTAGGGAGTGTAGGAATGAGGAGGTGAGTATGTGTAGGAGTGAGAGGTAGGATAGGGAGTGTAGGAATGAGGAGGTGAGAATGTGTGGGAGTGAAAGATAGTGTAGGGGAGTGTAGGAATGAGGAGGTGAGTATGTGTGGGAGTGAGTGGTAGTGTAGGACAGTGTAGGAATGAGGAGGTGAGTATGTGTGGGAGTGAGTGGTAGTGTAGGACAGTGTAGGAATGAGGAGGTGAGTATGTGTGGGAGTTAGAGGTAGGGTAGGGAGTGTAGGAATGAGGAGGTGAATATGTGTGGGAGTGAGGAGGTGAGTATGTGTGGGAATGAGAGGCAGTGTAGGGGAGTGTAGGAATGAGGAGGTGAGTATGTGTGGGAGTGAGAGGTAGGGAAGGGGAGTGTAGGAATGAGGAGGTGAGTATGTGTGGGAGTGAGTGGTAGTGTAGGGGAGTGTAGGAATGAGGAGGTGAGTATATGTGGGAGTGAAAGGTAGTGTAGGGGAGTGTAGGAATGAGGAGGTGAGTATGTGTGGGAGTGAGAGGTAGTGTAGGGGAGTGTAGGAATGAGGAGGTGAGTATGTGTGGGAGTGAGAGGTAGGGTGGGGAGTGTAGGAATGAGGAGGTGAATATGTGTGGGAGTGAGAGGTAGGGTAGGGGAGTGTAGGAATGAGGAGGTGAGTATGTGTGGGAGTGAGTGGTAGTGTAGGACAGTGTAGGAATGAGGAGGTGAGTATGTGTGGGAGTTAGAGGTAGGGTAGGGAGTGTAGGAATGAGGAGGTGAATATGTGTGGGAGTGAGGAGGTGAGTATGTGTGGGAATGAGAGGCAGTGTAGGGGAGTGTAGGAATGAGGAGGTGAGTATGTGTGGGAGTGAGAGGTAGGGAAGGGGAGTGTAGGAATGAGGAGGTGAGTATGTGTGGGAGTGAGTGGTAGTGTAGGGGAGTGTAGGAATGAGGAGGTGAGTATATGTGGGAGTGAAAGGTAGTGTAGGGGAGTGTAGGAATGAGGAGGTGAGTATGTGTGGGAGTGAGAGGTAGGGTAGGGAGTGTAGGAATGAGGAGGTGAGTATGTGTGGGAGTGAGTAGTAGTGTAGGAATGAGATGGTGAATGTGTGTGGGAGAGAGTGGTAGTGTAGGGGAGTGTAGGAATGAGGAGGTGAGTATGTGTGGGAGTGAGAGGTAGTGCAGGGGAGTGTAGGAATGAGGAGGTGAGTATGTGTGGGAGTGAGAGGTAGTGTAGGGGAGTGTAGGAATGAGGAGGTGAGTATGTGTGGGAGTGAGTGGTAGTGTAGGGGAGTGTAGGAATGAGGAGGTGAGTATGTGTGGGAGTGAGTGGTAGTGTAGGACAGTGTAGGAATGAGGAGGTGAGTATGTGTGGGAGTGAGTGGTAGTGTAGGGGAGTGTAGGAATGAGGAGGTGAATATGTGTGGGAGTGAGAGGTAGTGTAGGGGAGTGTAGGAATGAGGAGGTCAGTATGTGTGGGAGTGAGAGGTAGTGTAGGGGAGTGTAGGAATGAGGAGGTGAGTATGTGTGGGAGTGAGAGGTAGGGTAGGGAGTGTAGGAATGAGGAGGTGAATATGTGTGGGAGTGAGAGGTAGGGTAGGGGAGTGTAGGAATGAGGAGATGAGTATGTGTGGGAGTGAGTGGTAGTGTAGGACAGTGTAGTAATGAGGAGGTGAGTATGTGTGGGAGTTAGAGGTAGGGTAGGGAGTGTAGGAATGAGGAGGTGAATATGTGTGGGAGTGAGAGGTAGGGTAGGGGAGTGTAGGAGTGAGGAGGTGAGTATGTGTGGGAATGAGAGGTAGTGTAGGGGAGTGTAGGAATGAGGAGGTGAGTATGTGTGGGAGTGAGAGGTAAGGAAGGGGAGTGTAGGAATGAGGAGGTGAGTATGTGTGGGAGTGAAAGGTAGTGTAGGGGAGTGTAGGAATGAGGAGGTGAGTATGTGTGGGAGTGAGTGGTAGTTTAGGAATGAGGAGGTGAATGTGTGTGGGAGTGAGTGGTAGTGTAGGGGAGTGTAGGAATGAGGAGGTGAGTATGTGTGGGAGTGAGAGGTAGGGTAGGGGAGTGTAGGAATGAGGAGGTGAGTATGTGTGGGAGTGAGAGGTAGGGTAGGGAGTGTAGGAATGAGGAGGTGAGTATGTGTGGGAGTGAGAGGTAGGGTAGGGAGTGTAGGAATGAGGAGGTGAATGTGTGTGGGAGTGAGTGTTAGTGTAGGGGAGTGTAGGAATGAGGAGGTGAGTATGTGTGGGAGTGAGAGGTAGGGTAGGGGAGTGTAGGAATGAGGAGGTGAGTATGTGTGGGAGTGAAAGGTAGTGTAGGGGAGTGTAGGAATGAGGAGGTGAGTATGTGTGGGAGTGAGAGGTAGGGTAGGGGAGTGTAGGAATGAGGAGGTGAGTATGTGTGGGAGTGAGAGGTAGGGTAGGGAGTGTAGGAATGAGGAGGTGAGTATGTGTGGGAGTGAGTAGTAGTGTAGGAATGAGGAGGTGAATGTGTGTGGGAGTGAGTGGTAGTGTAGGGGAGTGTAGGAATGAGGAGGTGAGTATGTGTGGGAGTGAGAGGTAGGGTAGGGGAGTGTAGGAATGAGGAGGTGAGTATGTGTGGGAGTGAGAGGTAGGGTAGGGAGTGTAGGAATGAGGAGGTGAGTATGTGTGGGAGTGAGAGGTAGGGTAGGGAGTGTAGGAATGAGGAGGTGAATGTGTGTGGGAGTGAGTGTTAGTGTAGGGGAGTGTAGGAATGAGGAGGTGAGTATGTGTGGGAGTGAGAGGTAGGTTAGGGGAGTGTAGGAATGAGGAGGTGAGTATGTGTGGGAGTGAGAGGTAGGGTAGGGAGTGTAGGAATGAGGAGGTGAATATGTGTGGGAGTGAGAGGTAGGGTAGGGGAGTGTAGGAATGAGGAGATGAGTATGTGTGGGAGTGAGTGGTAGTGTAGGACAGTGTAGTAATGAGGAGGTGAGTATGTGTGGGAGTTAGAGGTAGGGTAGGGAGTGTAGGAATGAGGAGGTGAGTATGTGTGGGAGTGAGAGGTAGGGTAGGGAGTGTAGGAATGAGGAGGTGAGTATGTGTGGGAGTGAGAGGTAGGGTAGGGAGTGTAGGAATGAGGAGGTGAATGTGTGTGGGAGTGAGTGTTAGTGTAGGGGAGTGTAGGAATGAGGAGGTCAGTATGTGTGGGAGTGAGAGGTAGTGTAGGGGAGTGTAGGAATGAGGAGGTGAGTATGTGTGGGAGTGAGAGGTAGGGTAGGGAGTGTAGGAATGAGGAGGTGAATATGTGTGGGAGTGAGAGGTAGGGTAGGGGAGTGTAGGAATGAGGAGATGAGTATGTGTGGGAGTGAGTGGTAGTGTAGGACAGTGTAGTAATGAGGAGGTGAGTATGTGTGGGAGTTAGAGGTAGGGTAGGGAGTGTAGGAATGAGGAGGTGAATATGTGTGGGAGTGAGAGGTAGGGTAGGGGAGTGTAGGAGTGAGGAGGTGAGTATGTGTGGGAATGAGAGGTAGTGTAGGGGAGTGTAGGAATGAGGAGGTGAGTATGTGTGGGAGTGAGAGGTAAGGAAGGGGAGTGTAGGAATGAGGAGGTGAGTATGTGTGGGAGTGAAAGGTAGTGTAGGGGAGTGTAGGAATGAGGAGGTGAGTATGTGTGGGAGTGAGTGGTAGTTTAGGAATGAGGAGGTGAATGTGTGTGGGAGTGAGTGGTAGTGTAGGGGAGTGTAGGAATGAGGAGGTGAGTATGTGTGGGAGTGAGAGGTAGGGTAGGGGAGTGTAGGAATGAGGAGGTGAGTATGTGTGGGAGTGAGAGGTAGGGTAGGGAGTGTAGGAATGAGGAGGTGAGTATGTGTGGGAGTGAGAGGTAGGGTAGGGAGTGTAGGAATGAGGAGGTGAATGTGTGTGGGAGTGAGTGTTAGTGTAGGGGAGTGTAGGAATGAGGAGGTGAGTATGTGTGGGAGTGAGAGGTAGGGTAGGGGAGTGTAGGAATGAGGAGGTGAGTATGTGTGGGAGTGAAAGGTAGTGTAGGGGAGTGTAGGAATGAGGAGGTGAGTATGTGTGGGAGTGAGAGGTAGGGTAGGGGAGTGTAGGAATGAGGAGGTGAGTATGTGTGGGAGTGAGAGGTAGGGTAGGGAGTGTAGGAATGAGGAGGTGAGTATGTGTGGGAGTGAGTAGTAGTGTAGGAATGAGGAGGTGAATGTGTGTGGGAGTGAGTGGTAGTGTAGGGGAGTGTAGGAATGAGGAGGTGAGTATGTGTGGGAGTGAGAGGTAGGGTAGGGGAGTGTAGGAATGAGGAGGTGAGTATGTGTGGGAGTGAGAGGTAGGGTAGGGAGTGTAGGAATGAGGAGGTGAGTATGTGTGGGAGTGAGAGGTAGGGTAGGGAGTGTAGGAATGAGGAGGTGAATGTGTGTGGGAGTGAGTGTTAGTGTAGGGGAGTGTAGGAATGAGGAGGTGAGTATGTGTGGGAGTGAGAGGTAGGTTAGGGGAGTGTAGGAATGAGGAGGTGAGTATGTGTGGGAGTGAGAGGTAGGGTAGGGAGTGTAGGAATGAGGAGGTGAGTATGTGTGGGAGTGAGAGGTAGGGTAGGGAGTGTAGGAATGAGGAGGTGAGTATGTGTGGGAGTGAAAGATAGTGTAGGGGAGTGTAGGAATGAGGAGGTGAGTATGTGTGGGAGTGAGAGGTAGGGTAGGGAGTGTAGGAATGAGGAGGTGAGTATGTGTGGGAGTGAGAGGTAGGGTAGGGAGTGTAGGAATGAGGAGGTGAGTATGTGTGGGAGTGAAAGATAGTGTAGGGGAGTGTAGGAATGAGGAGGTGAGTATATGTGGGAGTGAGAGGTAGGGTAGGGAGTGTAGGAATGAGGAGGTGAGTATGTGTGGGAGTGAAAGATAGTGTAGGGGAGTGTAGGAATGAGGAGGTGAATATGTGTGGGAGTGAGAGGTAGTGTAGGGGAGTGTAGGAATGAGGAGGTGAGTATGTGTGGAAGTGAGAGGTAGTGTAGGGGAGTGTAGTAATGAGGAGGTGAGTATGTGTGGGAGTGAGAGGTAGGAAAGGGGAGTGTAGGAATGAGGAGGTCAGTATGTGTGGGAGTGAGAGGTAGGGTAGGGAGTGTAGGAATGAGGAGGTGAATATATGTGGGAGTAAGAGGTAGTGTAGGGGAGTGTAGGAATGAGGAGGTGAGTATGTGTGGGAGTGAGAGGTAGTGTAGGGGAGTGTAGGAATGAGGAGGTGAGTATGTGTGGGAGTGAAAGGTAGTGTAGGGGTGTGTAGGAATGAGGAGGTGAGTATGTGTGGGAGTGAGAGGTAGGGTAGGGGAGTGTAGGAATGAGGAGGTGAGTATGTGTGGGAGTGAGAGGTAGTGTAGGGGAGTGTAGGAATGAGGAGGTGAGTATGTGTGGGAGTGAGAGGTAGTGTAGGGGAGTGTAGGAATGAGGAGGTGAGTATGTGTGGGAGTGAGAGGTAGTGTAGGGGAGGGTAGGAATGAGGAGGTGAATATGTGTGGGAGTGAGAGGTAGTGTAGGGGAGTGTAGGAATGAGGAGGTGAGTATGTGTGGGAGTGAGAGGTAGTGTAGGGGAGTGTAGGAATGAGGAGGTGAGTATGTGTGGGAGTGAAAGGTAGTGTAGGGGTGTGTAGGAATGAGGAGGTGAGTATGTGTGGGAGTGAGAGGTAGGGTAGGGAGTGTAGGAATGAGGAGGTGAATATGTGTGGGAGTGAGAGGTAGGGTAGGGGAGTGAAGGAATGAGGAGGTAAGTATGTGTGGGAGTGAGTGGTAGTGTAGGACAGTGTAGGAATGAGGAGGTGAGTATGTGTGGGAGTGAGTGGTAGTGTAGAAGAGTGTAGGAATGAGTAGGTGAGTATGTGTGGGAGTGAGTGGTAGTGTAGGGGAGTGTAGGAATGAGGAGGTGAATATATGTGGGAGTAAGAGGTAGTGTAGGGGAGTGTAGGAATGAGGAGGTGAGAATGTGTGGGAGTGAGAGGTAGGGTAGGGAGTGTAGGTATGAGGAGGTGAATATGTGTGGGAGTGAGAGATAGTGTGGGGGAGTGTAGGAATGAGGAGGTGAGTATGTGTGGGAGTGAGAGGTAGGGTAGGGAGTGTAGGAATGAGGAGGTGAATATGTGTGGGAGTGAGAGGTAGTGCAGGGGAGTGTAGGAATGAGGAGTTGAGTATGTGTGGGAGTGAGAGATAGTGTGGGGGAGTGTAGGAATGAGGAGGTGAGTATGTGTGGGAGTGAGAGGTAGTGTAGGAGAGTGTAGGAATGAGGAGGTGAGTATGTGTGGGAGTGAGTGGTAGTGTAGGGGACGGTAGGAATGAGGAGGTGAATATGTGTGGGAGTGAGAGGTAGTGTAGGGGAGTTTAGGAATGAGGAGGTGAGTATGTGTGGGAGTGAGAGGTAGTGTAGGGGAGTGTAGGAATGAGGAGGCGAGTATGTGTGGGAGTGAAAGGTAGTGTAGGGGTGTGTAGGAATGAGGAGGCGAGTATGTGTGGGAGTAAGAGGTAGGGTAGGGAGTGTAGGAATGAGGAGGTGAATATGTGTGGGAGTGAGAGGTAGGGTAGGGGAGTGTAGGAATGAGGAGGTGAATATGTGTGGGAGTGAGAGGTAGGGTAGGGGAGTGTAGGAATGAGGAGGTGAGTATGTGTGGGAGTGAGTGGTAGTGTAGGGGAGTGTAGGAATGAGGAGGTGAGTATGTGTGGGAGTGAGAGGTAGGGTAGAGAGTGTAGGAATGAGGAGGTGAATATGTGTGGGAGTGAGAGGTAGTGTAGGGGAGTGTAGGAATGAGGAGGTGAGTATGTGTGGGAGTGAGAGGTAGGGTAGGGAGTGTAGGAATGAGGAGGTGAATGTGTGTGGGAGCGAGAGGTAGGGTAGGAAGTGTAGGAATGAGGAGGTGAGTATGTGTGGGAGTGAGTGGTAGTGTAGGGGAGTGTAGGAATGAGGAGGTGAATATGTGTGGGAGTGAGAGGTAGTGTAGGGGAGTGTAGGAATGTGGAGGTGAGTATGTGTGGGAGTGAGAGGTAGGGTAGGGAGTGTAGGAATGAGGAGGTGAATGTGTGTGGGAGCGAGAGGTAGGGTAGGAAGTGTAGGAATGAGGAGGTGAGTATGTGTGGGAGTGAGAGGTAGTGTAGGGGAGTGTAGGAATGAGGAGGTGAGTATGTGTGGGAGTGAGAGGTAGTGTAGGGGAGTGTAGGTATGAGGAGGTGAATATGTGTGGGAGTGAGAGATAGTGTGGGGGAGTGTAGGAATGAGGAGGTGAGTATGTGTGGGAGTGAGTGGTAGTGTAGGGGAGTGTAGGAATGAAGAGGTGAGTATGTGTGGGAGTGAGAGGTTGGGTAGGGAGTGTAGGAATGAGGAGGTGAATATGTGTGGGAGTGAGAGGTAGTGTAGGGGAGTGTAGGAATGAGGAGGTGAGTATGTGTGGGAGTGAGAGGTAGTGTAGGGGAGTGTAGGAATGAGGAGGTGAGTATGTGTGGGAGTGAGAGGTAGGGTAGAGAGTGTAGGAATGAGGAGGTGAATATGTGTGGGAGTGAGAGGTAGTGTAGGGGAGTGTAGGAATGAGGAGGTGAGTATGTGTGGGAGTGAGAGGTAGGGTAGGGAGTGTAGGAATGAGGAGGTGAATGTGTGTGGGAGCGAGAGGTAGGGTAGGAAGTGTAGGAATGAGGAGGTGAGTATGTGTGGGAGTGAGTGGTAGTGTAGGGGAGTGTAGGAATGAGGAGGTGAATATGTGTGGGAGTGAGAGGTAGTGTAGGGGAGTGTAGGAATGTGGAGGTGAGTATGTGTGGGAGTGAGAGGTAGGGTAGGGAGTGTAGGAATGAGGAGGTGAATGTGTGTGGGAGCGAGAGGTAGGGTAGGAAGTGTAGGAATGAGGAGGTGAGTATGTGTGGGAGTGAGAGGTAGTGTAGGGGAGTGTAGGAATGAGGAGGTGAGTATGTGTGGGAGTGAGAGGTAGTGTAGGGGAGTGTAGGAATGAGGAGGTGAATATGTGTGGGAGTGAGTGGTAGGGTAGGGGAGTGTAGGAATGAGGAGGTCAGTATGTGTGGGAGTGAGAGGTAGTGTAGGGGAGTGTAGGAATGAGGAGGTGAATATGTGTGGGAGTGAGAGGTAGGGTAGGGGAGTGTAGGAATGAGGAGGTGAGTATGTGTGGGAGTGAGAGGTAGTGTAGGGGAGTGTAGGAATGAGGAGGTGAGTATGTGTGGGAGTGAGAGGTAGTGTAGGGGAGTGTAGGAATGAGGAGGTGAATATGTGTGGGAGTGAGAGGTAGTGTAGGGGAGTGTAGGAATGAGGAGGTCAGTATGTGTGGGAGTGAGAGGTAGTGTAGGGGAGTGTAGGAATGAGGAGGTGAATATGTGTGGGAGTGAGAGGTAGGGTAGGGAGTGTAGGAATGAGGAGGTGAGTATGTGTGGGAGTGAGAGGTAGGGTAGGGAGTGTAGGAATGAGGAGGTGAGTATGTGTGAGGATCAGAGCATCTCACTGCACTGTAATTCATGGACACTATTACCTTCGGAGAGGATGTCTATGATGTCTCCCTGGTTGAAGGTCAGGTCTTCTGGCCCTTCCGCTGGGTACGTGTAGACGGCTCTCATGCGATAGAGGATGGGTCTCCCCACACAGTGACAGGCGTCCTGCACATAGAGATGATCAATATGTCTTAGTCTGGTCATTTAATCCCAAGGAGTTATACATGGCATAGATGCCAGACATATCAGAACATAGTCCTGTGTGACATAATACATACACTGTGTGACATAATACATGTACTGTGTGACATAATACATGTACTGTGTGACATAATACACGTACTGTGTGACATAATACATGTACTGTGTGACACAATACATACACTGTGTGACATAATACATATACTGTGTGACATAATACATGTACTGTGTGACATAATACACATACTGTGTGACATAATACATGTACTGTGTGACATAATACATACACTGTGTGACATAATACACACACTGTGTGACATAATACACGTACTGTGTGACATAATACATACACTGTGTGACATAATACATACACTGTGTGACATAATACACGTACTGTGTGACATAATACATGTACTGTGTGACATAATACATGTACTGTGTGACATAATACATACACTGTGTGACATAATACACGTACTGTGTGACATAATACATGTACTGTGTGACATAATACATATACTGTGTGACATAATACATGTACTGTGTGACATAATACATGTACTGTGTGACACAATACATACACTGTGTGACATAATACACGTACTGTGTGACATAATACATGTACTGTGTGACATAATACATGTACTGTGTGACATAATACATATACTGTGTGACATAATACATACACTGTGTGACATAATACATACACTGTGTGACATAATACATATACTGTGTGACATAATACATGTACTGTGTGACATAATACATATACTGTGTGACATAATACATACACTGTGTGACATAATACACGTACTGTGTGACATAATACATGTACTGTGTGACACAATACATATACTGTGTGACATAATACATGTACTGTGTGACATAATACATGTACTGTGTGACATAATACATACACTGTGTGACATAATACACGTACTGTGTGACATAATACATGTACTGTGTGACATAATACATATACTGTGTGACATAATACATACACTGTGTGACATAATACATGTACTGTGTGACATAATACATGTACTGTGTGACATAATACATACACTGTGTGACATAATACACGTACTGTGTGACATAATACATGTACTGTGTGACATAATACATATACTGTGTGACATAATACATACACTGTGTGACATAATACATATACTGTGTGACATAATACATGTACTGTGTGACACAATACATACACTGTGTGACATAATACATACACTGTGTGACATAATACATATACTGTGTGACATAATACATACACTGTGTGACATAATACATGTACTGTGTGACATAATACATGTACTGTGTGACATAATACATACACTGTGTGACATAATACATACACTGTGTGACATAATACATGTACTGTGTGACATAATACATACACTGTGTGACATAATACATATTCTGTGTGACATAATACATATACTGTGTGACATAATACATACACTGTGTGACATAATACATATACTGTGTGACATAATACATGTACTGTGTGACTTAATTAGTAAGAAGTAATACAGAGAGAGATCTGAGCAGTACAAAGGAAGATTACAGTAGTAGTTGTTAATTGGTGCAGCGTGGTGGCACAGTGGTTAGCATTGCCGGGGTCTTATGTGTCACTCCGCTGAGGGTCCCATCCGTGTGCAGTTTGTATGTTCTCCCTGTGTTTGCATGTACTAGAGCAGGGCTAGCCAACCTTTGTCTCTCCAGGTGTTGTAAAACTACACGCCCCAGCATGCTCTACCAGCAGATAGCCAGCCAATAGCTGGCAGGGCATGCTGGGAGTTGTAATTTCACAGCACCTGAAGAGCCAGAGATTGGCCAGGCCTGTACTAGAGACTAGGCCAGTAGTGGGTTGGAGTAATAGAGAGAGATATGTGTATATGCAAAACAATATACAGTGTGAGACAATACTTGTACTCGCTGTATATAGAAATAAAGATCTTCAGTAAAATATTACAGAATATTTCCACAGCTCTCACCTTACAACACAGCATCAGTCGTTTGTCTTGCGCTTGTTCCCACATTCCCTGAAGGTCTCTGTCTTCCTTCACCACGTTTAATTGTTTACCTTTAATATCCCTGTAACTGATAGACAGACAGAGCTGTAAATGTCCATGGTCTGGATAATAATGAGAATTTAATAGGGGTGGAAACTGCTCCCACGCGTTTCTATTCACTTTCAACTGCCACAGACAGAGTGAAACATTATAATATTCCAATAAACAATATAAAAAAATAATAATAATAAAAAAAAAAATCGACTAAAACTCAAGGACAGAAAATTGAACACGTTTATTTTTTTTGAGAAGCCTTCGAAGGCTCCAATAAAATGGCCGCTCTTATGTCCATACCTGAGGCAGATGTCCATCTGCTCCCCCTGCTGCTGTAGTTTGCGTCTGAGAAGCTGCTGTAACTGCAGGTAGGTGATGTCTTTCCTCACGGATAGATCTACAGTGAACTCAGTGTGTACTTGTAGTGTTATGGTGTCCTCCTCTACCGGAGACGGCAAGGCTTCCATTGTGTGGTCTGGGTGGGCCTGTGTCAGGGAATCAGAAGGAAGTTACAATACAGGCGGAGGCCGCTTTTTGTTGTAAATGTTATAGTGCTACAAAGATAACTGCTACATTGCTAGAAGCCCTAAACCAGGCCTGGCAAACCTGCGGCCCTCCAGGTGTTGTGAAACTACAAGCCCCAGCCTGATTTGCTAGTAGATAGCCAGACGATATCATGCAGGGTATTTTGGGACTTGTATTTTCACGACACCCGGAGAGACACAGGTTGGCTAGGCCTGTCCTAAAGTATTCAGATTAGATGAAGACCCTTAACTCCAGTAATTGACCTTCCCTAGAACCGTTCCAGGGACCCCTGTATTCATCCCAGACAGGAGACGTTAAAGCAGCGTCAGCTGCCCCGGCCTACCAACCGGGGCAGCCGACTTCCGCGCCACATGACCTCCTGTGCACAGTGCATGGAGGTCAGTGGCATACACGGAGGAGGAGCGAGGGAGGGCACTGCACTCTTCCTCTGTACGGACCCTTTGAATACTGGAGGGCAGCACGTGTGGGCCTCCACTCTTTTCACATTGCCCCTCGCTGAGTTAAAGTATGATCATTTAGAATTAGGAGTAGATCCAACTAGAAGGTGAAATTTTGCACCTTTGCAAAACCATGTTGCGCTGGTCAGAGGTCAGGATTGAACCGCAAGTACTCAACCAACACCAAGGGCAAAGTGGCTGCTATTTTAAACAGACACATGGCAATGTTGGTTGGGCATTTCAACCATGGTATTGTGCGTGGGCTCATCAGACCTGATCACAATCCAGTAATCCTGAATTATGCGCTATTTTGTCCACCCCTATATTACAAGACATTTACAATTATGGCCAACGAGCTTCTTACCCTCTGCAAAAGGACGGTTTTATTTATGGGTGTTCAGGAGGAAGTTATACTGTATGATGTGTGTATACCCATGTCACACAAAAACATTCAAATACACAAATATGACAATCCCTATGTCCCTTCATTTTCATTATTAACTTAAGACAGTGGTCAAAGTGTAAATGTAGAAGTGGCGTCATGAAAAATGTAATGGGAATGTAAGTGGATGGGATTTAACAGTTCTACAATGAAGCAGTTTGGGGAAGTGACGATTGGCATACCTCCGTATATACACCCACGTTCACCATCATCATCATTTATTTATATAGCGCCACTAATTCTGCAGCGCTGTACAGAGATTCACATCCGTCCCTGCCCCATTGGAGCACACAGTCTAAATTCCCTAACATACACACACACACACACACACAGACAGAGAGACTAGGGTCAATTTGATAGCAGGCAATTAACCTACCAGTATGTTTTTGGAGTGCAGGAGGAAACCAGAGCACCCAGAGGAAACCCACGCAAAAACAGGGAGAACATACAAACTCCACACAGATAAGGCCATGGTCAGGAATCAAACGCATGACCCCAGTGCTGTGAGATAGAAGTGCTAACCACTAGGCCACTGACTGAACATAAAAAGTAGCGTTTTAGAGGCAAAAGTAGGCACATCCCCATTTTACGCGGTCATTTCCTAAGAGTGGAAAGTGGTGGAGCACCTAAGAAGTCGCTTGATGGGCAAACGGGTAAATCAGCGACAAACTTGCAGCTCATGAACATTGTCTGTGATGGGACCTTATTTTCTACTCTGTTTTAGTTCAAATGTAGTAAGAGCCACCTTACATCATGAAAACATTAATATTCAGCCATGCAAGATTAGTAGCCCACAACAAGGCCTCATTTTACACTTTACTTGTAACATTTGTAGGTCAGCTGGCTACATCACAAGCCATAGCTCGACAGCTTTTATGTTCTAACTGGATCTCATTAACGTAAAATAACAAAACAATTCTCTGACCATTGTGGTTTCCTGTTTGGGTGTTGGACAGCTCTGTAGGGTGATGACTGTTTCCACCTTTGGATGAAGTCTTTGTAGGGCAGGTTTCTCCGCTACGGATGGAGATATTGCATTTACTAATGAAAGTGGTATGTTGGGTATTTTCATCTCCACCACTTTAGGAAGGTCAACCGTCTCCACCACTCGTTGTTCTCTCGGAGGGACAGTCGTCTCCACCACTCGTTGTTCTCTGGGAGGGACAGTCGTCTCCACCACTCGTTGTTCTCTGGGAGGGACAGTCGTCTCCACCACTCGTTGTTGTCTCGGAGGGACAATCGTCTCCACCACTCGTTGTTCTCTGGGAGGGACAGTCGTCTCCACCACTCGTTCTCTCGGAGGGACCGCCGTTTCCACCACTCGTTGTTCTCTCGGAGGGACAGCCATCTCCACCACCAGTTGTTCTCTCTTATGGACAGCCATCTTCACCACTTGTTCTTCTCTACCAGGAACACCCATCTCCAAAAACGTCTCTCCTCTTTTAGGCTTGTGGAGAAGGAAAAGACACTCAGCAAGAGATTTACTTTGTGATTTTATAGAACGACAAGTTTTTTTGTCCTACCATATCTCAATACCTCAACTAGTTCCGGAGGGTCCCCGGTGGGCCGTGGTGGAACATCTTCAGATGGCAATAGATTACCTGTAGTAAACAGCAACGATGATCATTGTATTTCACTGTGGCCGTTTAACAGAGAACCACAACATTGTTAAAACAATGTAAGAAATCTATCAAGTAGTCCTGGCTGCCTTCCAAGTTATCTATAATATAAATGCTTAGTGGCGTGTGTTAGTCTGTCGGTGTGTGTGTGTGTGTGGAAAAAATAAAACCAAGCTGCAGCGCCACCTGCTGGGCGGAGTTATACACTGACCTACTAAATTCTTAGTGTGTGTGGGTAAAAAAATTCAGAAAGGGCTGAAATTTGGTATACTAAGATGTTTTTAATTTGTTAATTTAATTTGTTAATTGTTAAAAGTGTTTATAAAGATTTAAAAAATATATATATATATTTCTTGAAGGAGAAGTGACAGTTGGGAGTGGTTGGTGGTTGCCGGGGGTGACAGTGGGGAGTGGTTGGTGGTTGCCGGGGGTGACAGAGTGAGAGGAGTGTGATACTCAGGACCGCTGAGAGAGATCCCTGTGTCTGGATAGACATCTGGATAGATGTGGCGATGAAAATGAAGGATGAGGTGATGGAGAAGAATGATGAGGTGGTGACATGTGGACAAAACCACGTTAAAAAAGGGCGCTTACGTTGGGAAGTAACGCTCTTCCCCTGAGGAGGCCTGGGCTAGCCCCAAATGCATGACAAGACCCTTTTTAACACCTTAAGTAGCTTGATTTGACTAGAATGCATGAGTATCATGCACGGGTTAACTTGTTTAGTAATGTATAGAGAAGGGAGGGGGGATGAGTGAGCTCAAATTCACTTTATACATGCAAGTTAGATAAAAAAATAAAAAATCTTTATATACCGCCGGAAAGCAGCAAACAAAGTTTATAGGAATAATATTAACATTAATTTGGTGGTATGAACTTAAAGAAAGAAAAATGTTGTGGAATCAATTGTAAATTCAAATAATGCACAATGTAATATTCCAGGAAATCCAGCAACATTCCCACCAAACTGGAAAACAACGCCATATTAAGTGGGTCCAAGAATAATGTGCACCCTGCTGGGGCCACAGCTCACCCGTTGTCTTCACGTTGGGTCTAGTCGGTGGCATCTTCATAGGGGGCAGAGGGATCCCATTGTTCATTTTCTGTTGGGGAAAGAAATATTAAAATTTGAGCACACTCAGATGGAAGACCTCCGATAGGTCTAAATGTGTGATACCATCTGCAAAACAAATCTTATCTCTATTTCATTTCACAATAAGTAGACTAAAAAGTCTTTTAAGAAACTCCAGTATCATAATCACTAAATCAATCGCCTGCCTTAGGAACTGACCACTCAATAACTCTCACCAATCACAGCAACCAATCAGAAGCTTGCTGTCATTGCCTAACGTGCACTAGGCAGATAACAGCTGGTTACTGATTGGTTGCTTAGTTCAGAGCACATTTGGTACTAAATACAAAGCTAGTCAATGAATCCTAGTGTGACAAACTTTTGTACTAATTATTGACGAGAAATAATTAGGTATCCATACACCCATATATCCACACTTCAATCTATTCTAAATGCTGCTGCAAGACTGATCTTCCTCTCTCACCGCTCCACACCTACTGCACCCACTTTGCAAATCCCTACACTGGCTCCCTGTATCCTCCAAAATCCAATTCAAATTACTCACCCTTACCTACAAAGCCCTCAACAACACCCCTGCATACATCTCAAATCTCATATCAATATACTCTCCCTCCCGCCCTCTTAGATCTACCTCTGACCTGCACCTTGTCTCGTCTCTGGTAACCACCTCTCACTCCCGCCTACAAGACTTCTCCCGTGCTGCTCCCCACTTATGGAATTCCCTACCCCGCTCAATCAGACTTTCCCACAGCCTTCATATCTTTAGATACTCTCTGAAAACCCATCTCTTTTTATTAAGAGGTGACCTTATCCCCGATATCACTATTCACACTAATACACCCTCACAACTGTCCCAATCTCCACCAGCCACACTCGCTCCTCTTGTTTCAGCTGTGCCCTCTTCCACTTAGAATGTAAGCTCTGTAATGAGCAGGGTCCTCCTTACCCTATGTTTTCATGTCTGTATTTATTTAGTCTACCTTGTATGTTCCTGTTTTATGTGTGTACTGTTATCCCTGCTGTACGGCGCTGCGGAGCACTGTGACGCCTTACAAATCTACTATAATAATAATAATAATAGGTGTTACCTTCATATCTGCTTTGGGTGTGTTCACCGGTTCCAGAAAATTAGTTGGGATGAGAATTTTCTATAAAAGAAAATAAAAAACATGAAAGAAACCTGAATTTAGGTGGGCAGTGGGAAGGGACCCTGCCTCAGGAGGGCAAGGTGGTGGGGGGGGGGGGGGGGGACTTTTCCACCAGGGCTTTTAGAAGGTACTCACTTGACCATCATGGATGGCAGTGGCCCAGTCTCCATCTTTGTTCAGGACATATAAGATGCTATTTGCCTTCACAGCCACTTCCGCTGAGTTCTCCGGATAATAATGAACCAAAACGCGATGGTACCCGGCATCTCGCCCTCTGTGAGAGTTACATGAGAATACTTTTACAACACTAGATGTTATTTCACGGTCTGTCGTACATGTAGGTCCCAGAATTGGGACCGCTATTCCCAATATGGAGGAACAGAAGATGAGAAACTTACTGCATGGCTTCCCGACACGGCTCATAAAATCCCGGTTTCTGCAGCAAGAGAAATTGAAATTGCAGCAAGACTCGGAGACTGGCTGGACTGGTTATTCTAAATCATATTTTACATTCACTACATTTTAATAAATTACTAGTCAGAGAATACTGAAAAAGAGGATGGGGGTAAATGTATTAACAAGCGCATTCTGCAAGCCGCCGATATTCATACACTTTTCAGGGTAAATTTAAAGCGGAAATAGCTTTAAAGGCAACTTTTGCCTTTAAACTGTTTAAACACTTAAGCTGCGGGGTCCACACATTGCCGCTTTAAATTAACCTACATCTAAGTCGCGCTGCCATCGGACATCTGGAGCTTCGGTTTTCAGGTAAGTCTGTTTTTATCCTACTCGTTTTTTTAGCCAGTCGGATATTTTTTGTAGGTATCAACCTTGTCGGAGTTCTCGTAATCGGTAAATCGTACCCAACCCATATCGGTGACTTGTAGAATGTGCATGTTAATACTTTTACCCCATGGAATGGAATTTCAAGATTACTGATATACATCTATTTATTGGGGCCATGTATAACCCATAACAACACTTAAAAAAGTACAAACTTACTCATTTAAATGTTTAGAACTTATTATAATTGACAATATATCACCATGATGTATAAATATTCATCCAGGCCGATAAATCAGCGCATACATTGAATCACGCTCACCTGAGGCCTAAGAGGCTCGAAACCACTGTATTGGTCATTGGGAACCACAGAGGAGATGATCTAAGCAGTAAAATAAAGGAGGTTAAATTATCATTTCACAAAACTTTTATTAGTCCCAAGGGAAAACGTTCCTGGTGCTGTGTCTGAGAAACACGTCTTGCTGGGACCACAGACCAGTCACAGCCTATATGGATGTACAAAAAGCAGTAAAGAATTCATAATGAATTCATAGGGGATTTAGATTGTAAGCTCCAATGGGGCAGGGACTGATGTGAATGCGTTTTCTGTACAGCGCTGCGGAATTAGTGGTGCTATATAAATAATGATGATGATGACCATCGCTTTGCTCTGGGAAACATGTCTGCTGGCTCTTGGGAATTTCGTCTTTATTATTACACAATTGATCAGCAATTATGGGAGCAAGGCAAATGTATAAATAAATGTATAGGTGCACATTACATATAGCTTTCTATACTGGATACAAAGCTTTTATTTCTGTAGGGTAAAACTGTCAAGTATAGGTATGGGATCGCTTAACCAGAAAACCGATATCCGCAGCGTTCCAAGAGGAAGTAACTGCTGATGCTTGGTAATATTGTCATACGCACAGACATGATGACTAATGATTTCCTCCTATAGTAACTGTGAGGAGCACTGCTAAGCAATTTAATTAGGAGGAGAATGTGGGAAAAGCTGTATTATTAAAATGTAATTTTAGGATATTTTAGACATGGTGCTTCAGCGACCGCAAACTCTATGTCCCAGGCATTCCAGATAGCAGATCTCGCAGCTGTATTTGTACTTCTAACCAATCCATTCAGTTACTCCCAGAACAAAGGTTTGGCTGTTTATAGATGGGGCTGAGTCACTTCATGCCTTCCATTGTCTGCTCACCTTTGGTTTACCCAGGAAGTCTTTGAACTTAAGTTGGTCGACTTCTTGCTTTCGAGGTCTGAAGAGCTCCCCCTCCGGGACGTGGATTGGCTGGAGCAGAACACCCCTCTGTGGGAGGAACACAAACTCTGTGGTGAGATAATGCCAAGGTATAGTAAAATATATATATATATATATATATATATATATATATATATATATATATATCTATCATCATCATCATCAACATTTATTTATATAGCACCAACAAATTCCGTAGCGCTTTACAATTGGGAACAAACATTAATAAGACAATACTGGGTAATACATACAGACAGGTAAGAGAACTCTGCTCGAAAGCTTACAATCTATAGGACAATGGGAGTTAGAAACACAAGGGCATGTGCTACATCATATTGCACAATGGACCAGCCAGACTGCAAAGGTAAAAGTACTGAGTGGGCTATGTGTGTTGCAATGTTGGTCAGAAGGTTGTTGTTTTGCGTTAGCAATGTAGAGGATGGTAATGGGGTAATCTAGGGAAATTAAGATGATGGTTGTGGAATATCATAACCTTGTCTAAAGAGGTGGGTTTTCAGTGAACAAATATATATATATATATATATATATATATATATATATATATATATATATATATATATATATATATAGTGACAGAAGCGCTGGGACAGTGAGGAATGGTATATACAGCCCAGGCTGTCTGTCTTATCTGCTTTTAGACCCCATTGAGATTGCTTGTGTTTAGGTAAAGTTTTCCAAAGAGTGTATTCAGCTGTAGGAAGAGCTGGTGAGGGACCCTGTGGTATGAATGGAGAGAGAAGGGTGGGCTCCATTCAGAAGGCCCATTCCGGGTCTTCCAATTGACCAGAGTATGTCGTAGTTCTCTCTGCTAGTAATCAGGCGTTGCACCTGTGTGGGGCAGGTAAAAGGCTGCGAGGCAGCTTAATCAGTCTTTTTTTGTAAATCTCTTTTTTATTGAAAGATTGAACAGCTTTTAAAAACATATCTATTTTGCATAGAACAATGCATTAAGGATATTCAAAAATATTACGTAAAGACACATATACATGAACACAATTCAACAGTAGTTCAGCATAAAAATAAAGTACCATTTAGTATTCAATAATACATCATGTAGGGATGGGGGAAAGACAAAGAGGGATAGAGAGAGGGAGAGAAAGGTAGAGCGGGAGGGGGGGGAGAGAGTAAGGGGGGTTCATTTATTCCACTGAGAATAAAGTGGTGAATCCTTGAATTCGAGCCACTCAAACCATATGTAATGATATTCCCTGTATTTGTCCTTTGAGGAATAGAGTATGTCGTCCATTATTCTATAGGATTCTATTCGGGCAAACCACTCTCTAATGGTAGGGATATTCGGGGATCTCCAATGTACTGGAATCACGGCCTTTGCCGCGTTGCTAAGGTTTTTAATTGTTGATTTTTTGTATTTAGAGATTGTCATTTTATTATAATTCAATAACCAGTATTTGGGGCAATTAGGTGGCTCAACGCCCGTAATTTCTTTAGTAATTAGAAGGACTGCATCCCAAAAAGTTCTAAGAGCTATGCATTCCCACCATACATGTAGCGGAGTGCCCGGCGCCGACATACATCGCCAGCACACGTTCGACATCCCAGGAACCATCCTAGCCAGCAAGCTAGGACATCTATACCATCTAGTCATCACCTTATACCGTGTTTCCACCACCCGTATACTGACCGAGCTCGACTGGGTGCGTAAGAAGATATCTTTCCAATCTTGTTCAGATATCGAGCAAGTCAGCTCCCTCTCCCAGTGTCGTATGAAGGTGGGTTGTTTATTAAAGGTGTTTTCAATGAGATTACTATAGATGAGAGATAGAGTATGTCTAGGATATAGCGGAGAGGTACATAAAGATTCAAACTGTGTAAGCGGCCGCCCCACAGACTCCCGTACCTCCAAGGATCCGAGAAAATGGCGGAGCTGTATGTATCTCCAAATCTCCGCATTCGGAAGTTTCCATTTAGATTGGAGATCGGCGAAAGGCAAGACCCCAGACGCGTCCACCAGCTGGCCAACCCTGCGGAGCCCCGCCCCAATCCAATGTCTGAATGTCTGTCTAGCAAGTCCTGGGGGAAACCCCGGGTTGTCAAATATCGGGGTCAAAGGCGAGTGTCGTGAGGAAATGTGGGGAACCGAGCGCAATCTGGCCCATCTAGCCAGAGTTGGTGTAACAGTCGGGTGAATGACTTTAGGGAGTGGGTGCAGCCATGTTGAAAATTGAAGTGCCTTGCCTACAACGTAGCTCTCTATCCAGACCCACTGTTTGTCCAGTCTCTGTCTCGTCCAGTCCACCACCCTATTTAACATAGCCGCATCGTAATATAATGCAAAGTTGGGGAGTTGTAGTCCCCCAGCGTGCTTGCGCATATAAAGTGTATCATGTTTAAACCGGGGGCGTCTACCCTTCCACACAAAATCCCTGACTGCTTTATGTAGCGTCTTAAACCAATAAGTGGGGAGGTGTATGGGGAGCGTTTGAAGCAAGTAGAGGATCCGTGGTAATACATTCATTTTAACCACATTGACTCTTCCTATCAGGGAAAAGCCTTTTGGGCACCAGTTTCTCAAGTCCCTACAAATTGAGCTTGTGATAGGAGTAAAATTGTCTTCAAAAATCTTTGTGTTGTCTTTGTTGATAAACACCCCCAAATATTTAAGTCGTGATGGATGCCACGTGAATGAGAATGCTGGCTTCAGGCCTTCAACTACTGCCTCGGGCGCAGAGATGTTGAGAGCTACCGATTTTGAGTAGTTAATTTTAAAGCCAGATAGCTCACCATATTGCTGAAATTCTGATAGTAAATTAGGGATCGAAACCACAGGGTTAGTGAGTATTGCCAGGAGGTCATCCGCGAAGAGGGCCAATTTAAAGCTTTTGTCCTCCATCTGTAGACCAGAGATATCAGGGTTTGCCCGGATAGAGCGGGCCAAAGCTTCCATACACAAGATAAAGATCAGAGGAGACAGAGGGCATCCCTGTCTGGTACCGTTAGATATGATAATGGGTTCTGATAGTTCCCCATTTACTCTGACCCTTGCAGTTGGCTGCGTATACAAGGCGGCAATTCGAGCCATACTCCGAGGGCCTAAGCCCATGTGACTAAGTACCCCTTTCATAAATTCCCAATCTACTCTGTCAAATGCCTTTTCGGCATCTGTGGATAGTAGAACTGTTGGGATATTGGCAGTATGCGCATATTGTACTAAATTGATTATCTTAGTGGTGTTGTCCCTCGCCTCCCTCCCTGGAACAAACCCCACCTGGTCAGAGTGGATAATTTGGGTCAAATATGTTTTTAATCTATTTGCTATCAGCTTAGCGTAAAGCTTAATGTCCCCATTAAGTAGAGAGATGGGCCTATAACTAGCACATGAAGCTGGATCTTTCCCTTCTTTTGGCAATACGGTAATCTGAGCAGCTAGCGTTTGAGGGGAAAAGTGTTTCTGGGCAGAAATAGAGTTAAAGGCCTGTAGCAAGAGAGGGGCTAGCTGTGCTTTGAAAGTTTTGTAGTAAAGAATGGTGAAACCATCCGGCCCCGGGCTTTTCCCTGATGGTGTCGTCTTGATCGCCTCTTCCAGTTCCTCGATCTTAAAGGGTTCTTCTAATAATTGTACGGCATCCTCATCTAATGTGGGAAAATCTATGCGCTTAAGGTATTCTGCTATGCGAGCCTGTTTGGTCGGGTGGTTGGCTGTGTTCAGCGTGTCGAACAAATTGTAAAGCTTAGTGTAATAGGTCTGGAACGCCCTAGCAATATCAGTGGTGTGAACTAGTGTGGACCCTGCGTCTGTCTTAATCTGAGGAATATATAGTTGGGCTCTCTGTTTGCGCAGAGCACGCGCCAGAAGCTTCCCTGGTTTATCTCCCCACTGATAAAACTGGTTCTGACATCTACGTAGGTCGTGTTTAATTTTATCTGACATTAATTGGTTCAGAGTCTTCCTGGTTTCTGTCAATTCTGTCATAACAGAGGGATCTAAAAAAGATTTGTGTCGCGTTTCTAGTGTCTTGATTTTTTCTAGGAGTGAGTCAGCTTAATCAGTCTTAATCAGTCTCTCAGACCTGGGGAGGAGGCTGGATGCCTCCTGAGAGACACTGCTAATGGTGACCATTAGGTTCTGTATTTTGTATGTGTATGGGACACAAGGTCCTTAACAGGAGAGAGGGTGTTCCTGTGTGTTAAGTTAGAAGCCGGACAGACTTATTTCTGTTTATTTCTTTTGAGTTGGACCGAAATACTGGACTGGTGTGATTTATCTGGCTGAAGTATGTGAAGTGCAGCCGTCTATCCCCAGGAGACGGTTCCCCTAACCAGATCTTATGACACATGCCCCATGATGTACCCTTTCTGTGGGGTCCCTATCTCCCAGAAGTAGCAGTACATGGCTGCAATCTGATAACAGTGGGGAACCCAGGAAAGACTGACCACACCAGGGGTATATGTGATTTGTCCCTATATGAGTTATTCAAAACCTGTCTGACAACCAAGCACAATGTACACAAATGTCATGTGACCCAGAGCAACCAATCACATGTATGCTTTCATTTTCTAAACTACACTAGAAAAATGATAGTTAGAATACGATCAGTTGCTGTCCATCTGTTCACATTGCACCTTGTTATTCAACTAAAATGGCCTGGAGCATTTAAAATAAAATTAACCTGGTCAGGTGGGCGGGGATTATCATGAGAGGTGGAGCTTGAGACAGCAGAGGTGGGGCTTGTGACAGCAGATGAAATCATTGTGATGCCCTAAGCCCTGGTCAGGGTAATGGATTGCAGAATCCTGTCAGATATTCACACAGGGTCTCCTGATGGCTCATAGACATTGGAAATCATTTTGGAAGCACAAAAAGGTGCAAATATCTTGTTTGGTGGTGCCATGCACCTCATTCTGCACAGGTGCCCCTAGATGTCTGCAAAAGCGCAGGGTTAGAACGACGGCAGCGCCCTTCGTTCACAATGCTCAATGAACGGTCAAACCTTTCTTACCTTAATCTGGTCCAGAGCGGTTTCTAGCCTGAGAGTTCTGGATTCACCATCAGGTAGAGATCTGGAAGCCTCAATGAGCTTCTCTTCTGCTTTTTCCCATTTCCCCAGGTAACAGAGAAGGACTGCTGTGTTATACACAACCTGCACAAAACACAACAGAGGAGATGACATAACACACAGAGACTGAGCCATTATAACTCTGTCCCACTTCTATAAACTCATCACTGACCCCTACAGGTCAGTCTGAGAACTACCACACCAATCATGTCGGAACCTTCTACTGGGACACTGTCCTACCTCCCAGGCGAAGAGTAGGTGCCGCAGTCCCAGCTGCTTGTAATCTATAACACTGTTGTCCCTCAGCTGAGCCAGGGCCAGGTGGCAGTCAGTCAGCGCCTTCTCATACCTGGTGGGGAGACAGAGAGCAAGCTGTATTATATGGGGAAATGTAATACAGGTCAACTGTGACAATGAACAGACACAGCCTGGTTGCTGCTCTTAGTAATATACAGAATGAGCCTTCAGTAAATAATGGACCTCTGACAGGTGATCCCACAGCTAATAGTGCTGCATTCTGGAAATATAGACAGCTCAATGTACAAATCCCCTGTACAGTGTACAGAACCCGCAACTATTCCCATACAGAGCCTCCGATATTCCCATACAGAGCCTCCAATATTCCCATACAGAGCTTCCGATATTCCCATACAGAGCAACCGATATTCCCATACAGAGCCTCCGATATTCCCATACAGAGCTTCCGATATTCCCATACAGAGCCTCCGATATTCCCATACAGAGCCTCCGATATTCCCATACAGAGCCTCCGATATTCCCATACAGAGCCTCCGATATTCCCATACAGAGCCTCCGATATTCCCATACAGGGCCTCCGATATTCCCATACATGGCCTCCGATATTCCCATACAGGGCCTCCGATATTCCCATACAGGGCCTCCGATATTCCCATACAGGGCCTCCGATATTCCCATACAGGGCCTCCGATATTCCCATACAGGGCCTCCGATATTCCCATACAGGGCCTCCGATATTCCCATACAGGGCCTCCGATATTCCCATACAGGGCCTCTGATATTCCCATACAGGGCCTCTGATATTCCCATACAGAGCTTCTGATATTCCCATACAGAGCCTCCGATATTCCTATACAAAGCCTCCGATATTCCCATACAGAGCCTCCGATATTCCCATACAGAGCCTCCAATATTCCCATACAGGGCCTCCGATATTCCCATACAGGGCCTCTGATATTCCCATACAGGGCCTCCATTATTCCCATACAGAGCTTCTGATATTCCCATACAGGGCCTCCGATATTCCCATAAAAAGCCTCCGATATTCCCATACAGGGCCTCCGATATTCCCATACAGGGCCTCCGATATTCCCATACAGGGCCTCCGATATTCCCATACCGAGCCTGCGATATTCCCATACAGGGCCTCCGATATTCCCATACAGAGCCTCCGATATTCCCATACAGAGCCTCCGATATTCCCATACAGAGCCTTCGATATTCCCATACAGAGCCTCTGATATTCCCATACAAAGCCTCCAATATTCCCATACAGAGCCTCCAAAATTCCCATACAGGGCCTCCGATATTCCCATACAGAGCTTCCGATATTCCCATACAAAGCCTCCGATATTCCCATACAGGGCCTCCGATATTCCCATACAGGGCCTCCGATATTCCCATACAAAGCCTCCGATATTCCCATACAGGGCCTCCGATATTCCCATACAGAGCCTCCGATATTCCCATACAGAGCCTCCGATATTCCCATACAGAGCTTCCGATATTCCCATACAGGGCCTCCGATATTCCCATACAGAGCCTCCGATATTCCCATACAGAGTCCTTACTATGCTCTATTTTTACCCTTCACTGTCTTACTGCTACTATCTCATTATTGTGAGTAGATTGTCACTGTCTTAAATGTTTTTTTTTTATGTTATATGATATTGGTGAACTTAAAGGGCCATTAAAGGCTATACATATTATAAATGAGAAATGTTCTGTACATTTATTTTCCAATAATAAAACAAGGGTACTCCCATAGATTGTTGAAAAGTAAAGACAAACAAGCGTTAGTCATTATACTGTGTCTGTGAGAGCCTCTGTGCCATTGATACTATTACACTCACTGGAAACGATAAATGTCAATATAAGAAACAATGTTCTCTGTGCAGATCTTTGGACCTTTGTTTTACTGACACTTATAGAAAAGCAACAAATGAGAAAATACCTCTCACTTTCCCTAGAACTCTGATTGGTCCCCGGGCACTCACCTCTCTAGCTTGAAATGTACGTAGCTCCTTTGGAAAAACCCAACAGCAAGACACTGGTCCTTTGTAACTGATTGACTGTAAGCCTGCGGGAAAAGACATTATTAATCTATATCTATATACCGTGTGTTCACTAGGAAGAGTATATGCATTGTCTGATGGTGACTGATGCTCATGTGAGGTTAGATTAATTTGCTCCATCCAGGATTTCACAAGCTTCTGTACGTTCGGTCTATGGGGTAGACTTAGCAAACCTTCTAAACAGGAATAGGGGAGGTGTTGCCCATAGCTACCAATCAGATTATAGCTATTATTTTTGGGGAAGTACTAGATAAATGAGAGCTAGCATCTGATTGGTTGCTATGGGTAACACATCCATTTTTCCATTTTAGGTTTCATAAATCTACCCCTATATCTCTTGTTCTATATGTTCCCTCAGACCATGGCCGATATATATACTGCTCTGTGATACCATAACTCAGAGTATACCGTGATTCGTATTATATCTCTACGCAGTGCCATCAGCTATAACAGTAAATACTGCAATGTGATTCCATATTCCATTTAGTAATTCCTTCATTCCTAACTGTACAGTTACTCATATTAAAAATGAGAATATATATTTGTCTTTTTCACTTAAACTAAACTTACTTATATGAATAAAATATTTTTATTTTATTTTGGTTCTTGTCAATTATACAGACACCACCGTAGCTCACCAGCGCCTCTCTGCCCCTCCCACTTATACTGCGCCAAAAACCCGGGTTTTTGGTGGGGGCAAGCACAGACGACCCGGGTCAAGGCGCAGTATGAATGGTGTCAGGTCTAATTCCTGACACCTGCATGGTGTCAGGCTTAATTCTAATTCCCGGGTTATCAGACCTGGGAATTAGACCCGGGACTTTTGGTGGGATAATTCCCGGGTCCGACCCAGGTCGCCTGCACTATCAATGGTGATACCCGGGTTTTTTCGACCTGGATCTCACCAAACACAATTATAAAGTTGAAAAAATAAACAAAACACATCACAAGAGGAGCCAATCAGAGCTCCTGTTGTGATGTTGTCATGGAGACTAGGCAGATTCGTGTTCAGTATGAACAGGGTCTACCCGGGAATTTCTCTGTCCCCTGGGAATATCCAGGGTTCATATACCCGGGATATTGCCGGGGCGGCAGTATGAAAGCGGTATCAGACCATATTTGCCCACTCGTAGTGAAGTGGACAGGATGGGAGCCGTCACGTCGGGATTTGCGGTGCATTGTGGCATTTTGGCCAAAATGTCGCGCTTCACCGCTCCCCGTCCCCTCCCATCCTCACAAATCACCTCCCCTCTGAGAGATCCCGGAGGGGAAGAGTGAAAAGTTTGTTAATGTGACTTATCTGTCTGCAAATCTACTGCAGTCTGATATATGAAAACCAATAGTTCAACATACATGTTTTTTTTGCCCAAAAACTTTTTTCCATTGGTCTAGCACAATATAAAGAGAAAAGCTAAAATAACATACACACATATACAAACAACGCCCACATTGTAATAACCTGGGCTACAAATGTTTTTACATGAGACGTCGCGTCCAGCCCACATTATCCCAACAGAAAATGAATTGGGATAAAGGAGCGTAACACTGTCCCACTTTGAAGGCAGGCAGCTTAATGAAAGTTCAGGGGGTAAATGTATCAAGCTGAGAGTTTTCCGGCGAGTTTGGAAAACCAATCAGATTCCAGCTATCATTTATTTAGTACATTCTGCAAAATGACAGCTAGAATCTGATTGGTTGCTATAGGCAACATCTCCACTTTTCAAACCCGCCAGAAAACTCTCAACTTGATACATTTACCCCCAGATCTGCTATGCACTCTCTCAATAACACGGTTATTACCTGCAAAGCATTCTCTAGATCTCCTCTCAGAATGTAAATGCATCCAATGTTGAACAAGATCTTTGAAGGAGGATCATCGATACCTGTCAAGTTCTTCAAAGCCAGATCCAAGTCCTTTTTCTCTGCTGCCAAGACCCCTTCATGCCAGCACTTCACCAGGTCTTTGTACGGCATCCTGATCTGGTACAACCGGGATACAGGAGGGGAGATCAGCGAGGAGCCAGGGAGCTGTATGGATAAGGTGTTCTTCTATCAGGAAGTGTCGAGCAGCCGTTCCCTCCCTCTCTCTCATTCCAATCAACTCTCTGTGAAACGAATGATAGAGCACGTCCTCAGCTCTTTAAAATTCCTGACTTGCATCACTCTGAAGCAACAGTCACCTGTGTGTTTACCTGAAGCCTGTGTGTCCCAGTTTCCTGATACAATACTGACACACAAGCACGCCCTAATATTACATATGTCCAAAGAGATCCAACTAGGTTTTTAAAAATAAACAAATCTCTCCTGCACTAAAAAAACCCACTAATTTAAAACTTACATATACAAATATAGAGATCATAATTGTACAATTATTCGCACCCTTTGCTAATTAAAACTAAACGGAGCCAATTGCCTTTTGTTCTTTGTTGCACTATTATGGAGAGGCGCCCATGGGAGTTTGGGGTTGCCTTGTGGTAGCTCCTGGCCTCCCATGGTACATCAATTTATTCTAGTGGGCTGTAAGTGATTTTGTTACCTTTATTTTCATACTTGCCAACTTTTATAACAACCAATCAGATTCTAGCTATCATTTCGTAGAATGTACGAAATAAATGATAGCTAGAATCTGATTGGTTGCTCTGGGAAACACCAGCACTTTTAATTTTTAGAAGGTTTGATCAATCTACCCCTTAAAATTTTAAAAAAGTTTATTTACGTCATTCATGTGTGTTCCTAAGAGATCTGGGGTATATTTACTAAACTGCGAGTTTAAAATATGGAGATGTTGCCTATAGTAACCAATCAGATTCTAGCTTTCATTTGTTTAGCACATTCTACAAAATGACTGCTAGAATCTGATTGGTTGCTACAGGCAACATCTCCACTTTTTCAAACCCGCAGTTTAGTAAATATACCCCTTGGGATACAATTACCAGCTATAGACATTCTTATACTCACGATCTACGAGACCATACAGCATTTACATTATGTTAATAAGTGGCAAGAACCACAAGAAATCAATATACTCAATTAGAGGTGTTTATTACATGCTCGATTATACTGTGTGCTGTTTATATATACAATATCTAATAGACTTACTTTGCAGATTTATTCTCAGTGCAATGGAATTTTGATGATGATAATATACTATTGTTAAATGTGCTTTTAAAGATTTCTAAGTATATATTGGGAGCCTGTTCCTCTTATTAAGAATTCTACAATATTTCTTACTGGATTCTATATTATCTTGTTTTCACCATTTATTTGAAAAAAAAAAATTACCTTTAAACACCTTTCTCTTTTTAGATGAGTTAACCTGCAGTTAGATTTTTTTTAGGGCAAATTTACTTTTACATTACTGATTATTGAAGTGCCTAGGTATATATATTTTTTGTATACATCCCCAATTGTAAAGCGCTACGGAATTTGCTGGCGCTATATAAGTAAATGATGATGATGATGATATATCATTTAGACTTACTAAAACCTATTATTTTTCTTAAAAGCTGTTTATAAATGAGGTCTGTAAAGAACACAGGGGAAACAAGTTCTCTTTCTCTATTTGTAAAGTACTGCTCGTTTCTTAAGTGAATCTAATGTGTGAATAATGGAACAATTTCCTCTTTGCATACCTTTTTGGAAATCTACAGACATTTACAGCGATACTACTGACGATATGGTCCAGGCATGCAGAAAATCCAGTTCTGGAGTGACAAGGCGAGTCATTTAAAAGCAGATAGATCTAAAATATGATGACATGCTGCAGTCAATAATTCAGACGATTGCTGCATTCCAGAAGATTGTTACAGTATAGATATTCAGAATATATCCGGCTTAATTCAACACAATAACTATTTGTCTGTTGTTTTTTTTTCTTTGTTTAAATAACTGTCCTGGCATTTCTGTTCTTTTCACCTAACCTTTGTCTTTTACCAGATGTTCTTGAGTATGCCTTCTGGCAAGCAAATTTGGTATTATAACAAGCAATTCTATTTACTAATACACTTTTACTGAATAGGATATGATACCTATAATCTAGCTTCAAAGACTGGAACTTGAGCAGGACCAGTCTTGGAAGAGAAATATTTGGACTGGGAGAGGGACTAGTACAACTCGGAAGCAACTTCTGAGACCTCACATTCTGTCTGATACAGGGTATATAGCATGTGCATATGTGTATGCGTGAAGTTTATAGGTTCTCCCTGTATGTGCGAGTTTTTTAAGAGTGCTACTAAAACATTAGGTCAACGTTTGTGTGCTTACACCCTGACATTTTAGAGGGGCAATTCAATACTACGTGGTGTGCCGCAGAACATCCCCGCAATCTTCGGATGTGCACATTTCCAGGTAAAAGGGTACCGGTACCCCAACATTTCAGATTTTTCCTGCAGAACTCTATGGGGTACAGGGCAAAATCTGAGATGTTGCATCGCCACCAAGTGCCCATGCCACCGTCTCAGAGGCACACTGCGGCACAGCACAAGGAATTGAATCGGCTCCTGTGTTCCTCTGGACAGTGTGTGCATTACCTGCCAAAAAGAAAGTGTGGTCAACCCCTAACGCAACTCCCCTAAAAACACCTCAGCCAATGTACTCCAGTTGAGCACAGCAGAGCAGTGGGGAGCAGCCCACAGTTCCCATGAGTCTCATCATTCGGGATAATAGTCCTGTCTGCCGGGATGGCAGAACAGTCCCTAAAATCAGCAGGTGGGACCAGTGGTGGAAATGATGCCGGAGCAGTCCATGCAGTAGCGGGGTGCCCTGTTTTTAGTTCAGGAACTGAAAGCCTAAATGGTGCTTCAATGAGCATGTGCCAGCCCCCCAAGTATACTCAGTGGAGCTTAATGGGGGACTCTGCAGCAGATTGATATGTATTGTCAACTACCTTCCCCCACCCCAAAATGATTTTTTTTTTTGGGGTGGGGTGATTACATGTTATGCTCTTGATTTACAAGTATAGTGTTAGTGTGGTAGAGAACTAGGGCAGAAGTGAGTTATTAAAATCTCTCTGTAACACGATGTGTTATATGTTGCTGCTACATAAAGATAAATACAGTTAATAATAATAAAAATAAAATGGAGTCCCCTGTAACTTAATATTCACCATAGAAAGATGGAACCATTGACTGCATATTGCACAAACATCACAGCTATTTATGGGAAACAAAGCCAGGCTCTTCAGCTGAGCTGCAACTACAAGTCCATTTGCCTGGCAAAGTATGGTACTTGTAGTTCCACAAAAGTTGGGGTGCCTCAGATTGCTTAAGTCTGGTTTACAGGCATTTAATCCTGGACACATAATCATAGCTATATTATTTATTTACAAGGGATAGGTCAGAGATACTCAGGGGCTGCTGAAATAAAACAATATTTAGCTCCATGACTTAAGGGGACACGTTACTTCCGGGTTCTGTGCATTCTAATCACTTGCCTACCAGTTGCCGTGGAAACACTGTGCGTAGAAGAACTTGCGGCTTCACTCTGGCGTCAGTCCCTCACCAGTAACCGGTCCGGGCTGCGCAGGAGCACGGTAAGAAAGGTTCCGGGTGAGGAAAGCGTGTGCGGATTACAGAGGAAGGTGACACTGCTCGGATAAAGTGAGTATTTTGGATGGGTGGCCGGTTCGTAGAGTACTTGGTAGCCCTTGCCCTCAGGACTATAGAGTGCAATGGAAGTTCAATATAAAATGCACGAATATTAATGGGTGACGGAGGCACCTACAGCTGACGTATTATATGTGTTTCCTGGGGTTTTCCAGTCAGGCCAGAACTACAGTATATCCTTGTTAGTGTGACAGGTTGTCCTGAGTTCCACACTCTGAGCCCCTGGCCTGTTTGGAGGTACTTCCAGGACTTGTTTGAGAATAGGTGAGATTAATGCAACACTGGGGAATGGTAATAACACATTTATTACACTTACCTGAGGTATAAATCAGTGCAAGTGCTATGTGCAGTTGAAATACTCTGCTCTAACCAGTTCTGTTCCAGGGCAGCCAGCAATGCAGAGGCTATAGGTCAGTGGCATCTTTTATACCAATGGAAAACTGGCATAATGTGTAGAATGGGGCATTTTGCCCAGCTGGTTTTGTATGCCATAGGATGCATGCCAATGCTATATGTTACTTTTGTCACGACGTAACTTATTTATGCTCTTGTTTTTTCGTCTGTTAACTTTTAGCCTTCACCAAACGTGCATAATTAAAAACATTTATGACTGAAAATGTGTCAATTGTCAACACTACTTTAGATGCTGTAAGTCGTTTTCATTAGATATTACTGCTATGCATGCTCTATCGTCATCACCATTTATTTATAAAGCGCCACTGATTCCGCAGCGCTGTACAGAGAACTCACTCACATCAGCCCCTGCACCATTGGAGCTTACAGTCTAAATTCCCTAATATACACACACAGACAGACAGAGAGAGAGAGAGAGAGACTAGGGTCAATTTTGTTAGCAGCCAATTAACCTACCAGTATGTTTTTGGAGTGTGGAAGGAAACCGGAGCACCCGGAGGAAACACGGGGAGAACATACAAACTCCACACAGATAGGGCCATGGTCGGGAATTGAACTCATGACCCCAGCGCTGTGAGGTAGAAGTGCTAACCACTGAGCCACCTCTATAAATTAAAGAGGGTATGTCGTTAGTCTGACAGGGATTCTTCTTTATGTATTTTAAAGAAACAGACTAATAATCATTAAAAAAAATCAAACAGACCAAAGATAAAATCCCCAACATATTTTTTATTTCCGGGAACTAAAAAATGAGGAAACGGTATGATACTTTCCCCATTTTTAATTGTGTCACATCCCCAAAGCATAGGCAATTTTTGGAACGAACATAGCAACTTGCTACATTCGTATGGAGAATGGGCAATGGTATAAAAATGAAGATTGCCAGTTAATAAATATTAGCTTCATCATAGCCACTATACAGTGCAGTGCCCATATCGGTATACAGCACAGCATCGACTAGTATATTGTATGTAGTTCTGTCGCTGGAATGAAAAAAGGTAAAAACTCTGACTTCTTATGTAATGCATTGTGGAATGGACATCAGAGAGGGTCTGCTCTCCTTTTATATTATAGAACATACAGCAAATGGGTAAAGCAACAATTCCACATATACTTTTTTTTCTTTAAATAGCAAGTGATGTACCTCTTACACATGTATATGCATTTTTCTTCGCTGTCTTCCTACAAATCATCTCCTTTTCAAAATCTCTCTGATGGTGAGGTTGCCAGTCATAGACTCTGCTGAAATACATTTGTGTGTCAGTGTATAGCTAAATCTATACATTAAATTGATAGTTGCTAGAATCACATTTACAAATATGCAAATAATTTCATGTCTTAATTGCTTTACATAGCTCCCATTCCTGCTCTTTTCATACGTCTTAGTGATATGTACTGTGTAGCGAGCCTCTGTGGTCATGTGATGGAAGAGAGAGAGGGGGGGGGGGGGGGGGCAATTCTACAGCGCACGACCAGACTGAACTCAGAGTGGTGTTCTAAAGCCTCTCTGCTCACTACATCATGTGCCATGTGACTGTGGTCGCCATGGCAGTCACATGGCACTGCAACCTGGGCAGGGCTATAGATCATTAATAGCAGCCTGAAGAAACAAAGTAAGGGAAAATGTTTATTACCAAGCTACAAGGCGATGTCCGGCGGCACCTAGCAGCCAATTAAATCTGCCCCATAAGCTGTTCAGTCATCGGTATGAATAGTATTTAGTGTGCACATAAAAATCTGAACTATATTATTTGACTTTTTAAAAAACATTTTATTGGGTTTGAATAACATAGTTGAGGGATTGGAGAGGGGCATGGGGGACGAAAGCAACGTCATAGCCTAAGACAACAGTGCTACATGAGGTCAGTATACCGTACAGGCATTGAATAAATACATTTAACATGAAGGCAGTTGAATAAGTGTAGATCAGATTTAAGCTATCTTTTTATAGAATGTAAAATATAAATGAGGGCGAGAATCTGATTGGTTGCCATAGGCAACATCTCCACTTTTTCAAACATGCAGTTTAGTAAATATACCCCTCAGTCTGTAAGTGTAACTGGCAGCCATACTTGTCTGCTCTTCAGAAAGATTTTGAAAAGGAGAAAACAATTTTTATCCCAATCCCAATTCACACAACTACAAGTCTCCACTTACTTCCTGTTACACCTCACTGTCTCCAAGTGTCATAAACCTCTCTGTGAACTGTACCTTTTCCACCGCTCTGCCAAAGTGTACACCTATTACGTATTGCTACTGGTACGCCTGTAATAGAATTGCGACATAGGTTAAATTTTATTTCTTCAGTAATACAATATAGGTCATGAGACCTTCAGTTCCAAGGTCTCCTCCTTGAGATCACATATTTATTTGTGATTTTATCTTCCAGGAATTATCTGGAACACGTTGAACACTGAGATTCTACAGCGGACGTCACAGGTACAGTGTACTAGAGATATTGACAATTGTGTGTGTTAAAATGGGAGCGTGTGTTTTTCACGTTTGGTGGCTTGTCTGTGGGTAATTATTATATATTCTGGGCAGACCACTCTAAGGGGTATATTTACTAAACTGCGGGTTTGAAAAAGTGGAGATGTTGCCTATAGCAACCAATCAGATTCTAGCTGTCATTTTGTAGAATGCATTAAATAAATGACAGCTAGAATCTGATTGGTTGCTATAGGCAACATCTCCACTTTTGTCAAACCCGCAGTTTAGTAGATCTAGCCCTAAATGTGTACAGGATGTCAGAGTGAGACTCATATCGGCCCCATAATAATACTTATTATACTTACTTTATATGGGATGCCTTTTTGCATAATTTTAAAACACATTTATAAGTACAGTTCTACAACCAATGAGATATTTAAATGTGACGCATGAAAGGGTGACCTCACCTCGCCTGGTTTCTATGCGTGTACATTGCGACCGAGCCATCAATCATCGCTCAATACCACAGTGATTTTCCTTTTAACTGAGGCGGGTGGGGGATCAGGTTCACCCACCCACTCTATGGAACTCTCTCCCTCGCACAATAAGACAGTCCTCTGGTCTACAAAATTTCAAGCGTTCTCTGAAAACCTACCTATTCAGACAAGCTTATAATATTCCTCAACCACCCTCTTAACCTCACTACCTTTAGCCTGTTACACAATTTCACACAAGACAACTACCCCCTGACCAACATTGTTGTGTGACAGGATCATTTAGCTTATGAGTCACCTTACCTTTGCAGTCTGGCTGGGCCAAGATGCAAAATGTATACTTAACCTCATGTGTCAATCTCCCATTGTCCCATAGATTGTAAGCTTGCGAGCAGGGCCTTCTCACCTCTTTGTCTGTTTTACCCAGTTTGTTTATTAGTTTATTATGTTTGTCCCCAATTGTAAAGCGCTACGGAATATGTTGGCGCTATATAAATAAATGATGATGATGAATGATGATGATATTATATATAGATTTGTACAGTAAGGTGGGGTACACACTACATTACACTACAGACAAATTCTCCCGATGCGATATTGTTAACAATTTTACCAATGACCGAAGTCCCGATCAGCTGATTCCTGTGTACACACTATACACGTTTTACAAGATTTACCGTCAGATCTTCATCTGTCAGAACCATCGGCTGAAAAGATCCTTACTCTGCACAATCCATAGAGATCTATGGACACTGCCGGTCCTGAGCGCAGACACACTGCAGGATTTTTAAGTTTTATTATACTTATCAGTAGTGAATATATATTTTATGCACAGTGTCAAACTGTAATCAAACTGCATTTTTGTCTGTGAAGTACAACCAATGCATGCTTCATAGACACAAAATAACATAAATAAAAGCTTGCCTAAAGATCAGCACCCAATTTCATCACCATCATCATCATCTATTTATATAGCGCCACTAATTCCGCAGCGCTGTACAGAGAACTCACTCACATTAGTCCCTGCCCCATTGGAGCTTACAGTCTAAATTCCCTAATATACACACAGACAGACTGAGAGAGACTAAGGGCAATTTAATAGCAGCCAATTAACCTACCAATTTGTTTTTGATCATGCATGTAGATGGCCGAAATATAATGCTTATTGTGCTCAAAAGATGGTCACACACAGACAGCGGTCATCTGCTTCCGACAGCTTTTACCATCACGTCCCAGAGTGATCTGATTGATTTTTGGTTGTGGTATCGGGCCTGATACCTGCTACCATATCACAGCCGCTATGACCAGCTTTTCAAACCGTCTCTCCAGATAAGAGTCATACAGCCCATGTACCATTCTAGTGTCCTTTCTCGCAATTGTTTCTTCTTATTTATTTATTTTTGCATTATAAATTTTATTGAAAGAACAAAAAAAAGGACAAACGGAAAAGCAGAAGGTTTCATAAAAAGACGAGACGTAATTTGCAATAGATAACGGTAAGCGTGTGGATCAACGTTATCATTTAACAGCAGCAGCCGTACATATTTTCCCAAAACGTTTGAGAAAAAAATATTGGGGCATATTCAATTAGGATTCGCAGCCGCGATTACACGCAGCCGCACGGGTCCCAGTACCGCAACATCGCGGTACCGTAATGGCACTTTAACAGCGCAGCCGCGAATCCTAATTGAATATGCCCTATAGCATTTAAATACCAGTTACATTAAATAAGGCCCCAAATGTTTTTTTTTCTCTTTTTATTGAATTTCAAGTATTTGACAGAATCAGTGACGACGTTTTGTGATAAAAATAAAAGACAAGGATTCAGTACTATCAAACTGGGTAGAACACATTCCCATTATTTCGGCATTGACAATAGAAAGCGTATGTAAATATGTTATTTTATGGAACTTATTCATGTTTTGCGTTGTGAACTGGATGGTCTCCAGGAGGTTTACATTGTTTGAATTCTACTGTATTAATGTGTATTTGGGGATAGGGCCACCAGAACTATATATTGTACTTGTGGTGAAGTCTTACCGTTAATCTTAGCATGTAATACCTGTTACTCCTGCACTCCTATCTGTTTTCCTATTGGTGTGGTCTGCAGGTCATTGTTCTGTTGTAATTGGACCGTTATTTTCGGACCATGCTTTTGTTGTATTTTCTTTATTAAAAGAGGACTCTAATGTAACACGGTGCATAACTTATTCTAATATTAAAAAAAATCCCACACTCTATAATGTTCGTAAAGATCCCCCCAAATTTTTTTACATTTTTATTTGCTTCGACTGCATTATATGAGAGCAAAGTTTACAGGAAGAAAGTTGAAGGCGAGATTAGAAGTGCACTTGAATGAGCCACTAACACAGCTATTGACATTCATAGATAAATATGTAAATGTTTGAGGAACTTCTCAGAACTGAATATATTTTATGTGCAGTAGTGATGGTAGTAGGTGAATGTTTTTTCCTACACACAGACTTCCTGACAGTAATCCCATTAAAGGACCCCACAGCCTGAGAATGTTGACACATTAGACTAACCTGAAGGGTTTTGCAGGGCAGGACACTTGTATAAGAATCAAGGTGATCTCTGAAGGCAACTTATGGTTTGGATTTAGTGACTTTCCACCATATTCTTGTCAGCTCTGCTGCCCAGGGTGGTATCATTACTTTTGTCACTAGATGGCAGTATGCGATTGAGAATTGTATGTAAGTAAATGTTTTAGCTGCGCTGTATAAATGCATATTGTCCAACATTACTCAGTTCATAGAGAGTCAGTCTTCTACTTCCACCTTCCCTATAACAACTGACACATTCTAGTTGCTTTAAATAATTGATATTAATGGTGCGGTGTAGTTTGTTATTTTTTATATATATATGGCTAAGTGGTTAGCACTTCTGCCTCACAGCGCTGGGGTCATGAGTTAAATTCCCAAGCGTGGCCTTATCTGTGTGGTGTTTGTATGTTCTCCCCGTGTTTGCGTGGGTTTCCTCTGGGTGCTCCGGTTTCCTCCCATACTCCAAAAACATACTAGTAGGTTAATTGGCTGCTATCAAAATTGACCCTAGTCTCTCTCTCTCCTTCTCTGTCTGTCTGTCTGTGTGTGTGTATGTTAGGGAATTTACACTGTAAGCTCCAATGGGGCAGGGACTGATGTGAATGAGTTCTCTGTACAGCGCTGCAGAATCAGTTGCGCTATATAAATAAATGGCCCATATATATATATATATATATATATATATATATATATATATATATATATATATATATATATATATGGGCCATTTAGGTGAACCCAGATTGTTGTCACTGAAAAATTGTGTTGGTTTGTGTATGTATTGGGCTATTTGCTCTGACCTAAGACCTCCAGAAAGGGGGAGAGTTTGCAGCCTGTGATTGAGTGGGGAGAGCTATGAGGAGCAGCTTCCCTGCAGGTTGGGTGGGAGGAATATCCTTAGTAGATGCACAGAGAGCTTCCTGTGCTCCTCTCTGTGCCAGGCCAACAGCTCCTCTATACTTTAGGAAATCACGGGTCGGCATAGAGTATCACAGCAAGGTATATAGCGGTACAGGGAAGTATAGGGTATCGCTGCACAGAAGATAGCGGTATAAGGTATTACAGGGTAGTTTAGGGTATCACAGCATAGTATGTAGTCGTATAGGGCAGCATAGGGTATAACTTCACAGTATTTAGTGATATAAGGTATCACAGGGTATAGGGTATAACTGCATAGTATATAGCGGTACAGGGCAGCAATGGATATCGCCGTTTATAGCGCTATAGGGTATCACAGGGTAGTATAGGGTATCACAGCATAGAATATAGTGAAGCATAAAGTAGCCGATCACGGCACAGCATGTAGTTATCACACGACACTATGTTGTGGTGTGAAATAGGACAGCATAGGGTGTCACAGTACAGCATATAATTGTAAAAGACATGCCAGGACAGCATTTAGTATCCCAGCACAGTGTATAGGGGTAAGAGGTAACATTGGGTATTACAGAAAAGTATTTATTGCGGGGCAGCATAATACCGTCACAAAACAGTATAGCGGTACAGTACAGGACACCATAGCAGGGGCAAACGCAGGATTTGTAGAGAGGGGTTTCCACACCACACCACCAGTGGGTGTGACCAGCATGCATGGGGGCGTAGCTATAATATTAGACAGTACTTGGCTGCTCTCCAACTCTTCCTATCCCCATAATATACATGGGCAATGCTGCGTGTACTACTGTTAGGTGCACGCAGCTCTCCCTTTTCAAGCAGAGCCGTGTGAAGCGGGGGCAGGGTCTAGCCACCTCAATTATACAGTGCCCCAGGCTTGGAGGGGGTTTCCCCCCCCCCCCCCCCCCTCGGTTTGCCTATGCATAGGGTATAGGGTATAACAGTATAATAAACAAGTAAATTGGGAACAAAAAGTCTTGCAAACAATGACCATGTAACACTATTCCATCTCTTAGGCACCAGAACTAACGGAGATTTACTGGGTGCTGCCATTAATGATCACATATTTACACTTATTTTCCGTTTTAGTACGGAGCTGTCTCTCACGTAACGATCAGTTGGAACTTATTCCAGTGTTATTTCTGAGGCTGGAATGTGACATGGCAGCCCTTCGGAGTTCAGCGTCTTTCATCTGCATGCAATGTTAATAAACGTGTGAATTTCACAAATCTCTGTCTTTTGGGAAGAGCTGACTATAAAGGAATTGTTTTTCTGGCCAGAGACTTGATGCGTGAGACGTGTTTTTCCTTTGTATTTCAATGTCTCCTGAGAGGAGGGGCTGTGAACTTTTAGAGGTTTAGAGATTGTGTTCTGTGATCTTCCAGAAGATAAATGAAACTAAATTATTTATGCCTATAGCGATCTCTTATTATGGTACCGAAGCTCAGAAATTCGGGGTCTGATGTCATGCTCTTGCGTGTTTAAGTACATTTCGCCTGCGCGTAGCGACGGCAGCCATTTTGTTCATGACAATGCAGCCTATCCATCCGCTAGGGATCAGTGACATCTCTGAGGTACTTTTGACTAATATTTATCAGTTCATTATGACCCAACGTCTTCACTGAGACACTATGACCTTCTGAGAGGTCACTGGTTCCTAGTGAATTAATAGATTCAGTGCTCATGAATATACAACCATTATATCGGCTCTCAAAATGTCTGGTCAAATATAAATATGTGTGCAGGAAGGAGTCCCCTGGTCGAGGCAAGGTGCCTATTCCATAATGACCAGAGCGTTGTCCTACTTGGCCACATAAGAGATCAGGTAATTTCGCAGTTAGGACCGCAAGGCCCATGGTGTGTGGTTGGCCATTGATCACATGGTGTGTGGTTGGCCATTGATCACATGGTGTGTGGTCGGCCATTGATCACATGGTGTGTGGTCGGCCATTGATCACAATCTGCATGTGAGCATCCAACCAGATTTCCCAGGTCAGTTGAGCTGGTTGGAGTGGACAGCACGTGCCTGGTAGAAATCCGCATTTGTGAGGGAGGTTTTAAAATGCAATGGTTGCCAGCTTGCAGTGGAGGCTGCCATTTTGGAGGGTGAACCAATATGCATGAGAGAGTAGCCTATCAGTTTAGTAGGAACCAGCGACATCACTGAGTAAGGCAGAGAGTAGCGGCAGCCATTTTGTGTAGTAAAACAATATTCAAAGCTAGCGTAATCAATTCACTAGGGACTTGAGTCATCACTGAGGTACTTTGTAAGTCACGCAGTGTAGGCAGCCATTTTGTGTTCTGAAATTAAAATTTTATACAGCCACGGAACCGGTGACATCCCTGACGCTGAATTGATAAGCGACCTTCTAAGCCATATTGGTTCACCCCACAAAATGGCTGCTTCCACTTTGGGCCTCACAGGTCACCTCAGCGATGTCACAGGCCCCATTCTCATACTTATTGGTGTAGCCCTCAAAGACGTCTGAGACCTATGCTTTGCTTGCATGTGCTTTTGCATTTAAGACTCAAGAACATTTTTTTTTTCTTTCAGTCAGCCACAAATCATTATTTTTGTTTGTTTTTATCATTAACGTCTCATGTCTCATCTTGATAGTTAATTAAAGCCTGACGTTTCCTTCCCAGATCATGAGCGAAGCGGGACCCTCAGAAGCGCCTGTCCTTGAAGACGGGCGATGGTGCGGGGGTTAATCTGAATTCCGTGCTGTGTGTGTGTGTGGTTTGTGCTCTTCTGCAAATGCTTTTTTTCTGCGCCAACCACAGATCTATTCGGCCTGATTTATGGGGTTGATCTAGACAAATCCCCCTGTGGGGAGTTGTGAGTTCACCAAAACAGCTCTCTGTCTTGCAGGAAAGATACAATCTGCATGTGGCTGTAATGTGGGGACTGGAGGGGGGGGGCACAAGTCATTCCCCTTTAGGAATTTGTTTTTCTATGTATTGGATGTGTCTGCGGAGGGGGTCATACACAGTAGGGTGGACTTGAGACAATCTTTCATACAAATGTATTCCTTCAGACTAATCTTTTGCATTCTTATTTTTTTAATTAGGCAGTTTGTGGCTGTTGGGGGGAACTACAAGTCTCAGCATACCATGAATTCTAGTCTCTTAACAGCGTGAGAACCAAAGGTTTCCTTGTTGTGCCGTCCGACACATATCCTGTTCACTTAGTGATGATTAGTTACTAAAGTGTGTAACTTTTCACGCCTTGTTGGTTCTGAGTTTATTTCGCTCTTGTTCAGTTGGGTACGAAAACCAAATAGAAAAGTGTAGTTTTAAATTGAATTTGTTTAGGCGCCTAAACTGTCCGCTTAACGGATCTGTGTTTGCCTCCATCCTGTCCAACGTTACGCGGTTTAATAAGCCACTCCGTTACTTGCCACCACCGTGGCTGATGTCTAAAAGCTCCATGTTTTTGTAATCTATGCATGGTGCCAACATATACTACTGCGCTGTACAAAAAGGAATCCATTGTATGTTGCATGAAAATGATAAATATGGCTTTGTTTGTTGCTGTTTATAGAGTGTTTTTTTCCCAATTGGTGGCAATTCACCTTTAAAGAAACTTCCAATGCGTAGGCTAGGATATAAAGCAATATTATTTCATGGGCAGCACGGTGGCTTAGTGGTTGGATAAAGAATCTTTGTGATGCATTGTGGCTCAGTGGTTAGCACCTCTGCCTCACAGCACTGGGGTCATGAATTTAATTCCCGACCATGGCCTTATCTGTGTGGAGTTTGTATGTTCTCCCCGTGTTTGCGTGGGTTTCCTCCCACACTTCAAAAAACATACTAGTAGGTTAATTGGCTGCTATCAAATTGACCTTAGTCTCTCTTGGTCTGTGTGTGTATATTAGGGAATTTAGACTGTAAGCCCCAATAGGGCAGGGACTGATGTGAGTGAGTTCTCTGTACAGCGCTGCGGAATTAGCGGCGCTATATAAATAGATGATGATAATGACGTTAAGATGAGCAGCCCATTTTACAAATGAATTAACTCTGAGCGATGTTAATGTCCTGTGTACTGGGTAGCCACGTTAAATAAATAATTAAAATGGGCACAACTCAATATTGGTTAAAATTTCTGTTGTGCTTAGGATCCTTGGATCCCGGACTTGAATTAATAAATCTCCTACCCACCTAATTACTTGTTTAACCAGGCGCGCTATCAGCTGGTTAACGCAGCAACGGAAGGGCCCTAATCCTGTCACTGAGATGCGGTCCCTCCGCTTGGCCTGCGTTGAAGCACGGGATCTAGTATCTCCCTGCCCCTCTGCCATCTGGGCACGGTGGGCACGGCATAGATGCCCGTCAGCTGCTGGCACACTGGGGCTGCATTGTGCGCATATGGCCGCGGAGTTGATTTCTTGGCACGGCTCGTGCGCACACACAGCTTCTGTGAAGTCTGACTGCGAGTTCCAGGGGGGGGTGTAGTCTGTTTAGTTATTTTCTGTTTTTAATATCTCCCACTGTTTAGTCTGCAGCGGGGACCCCTGGGGATCGCTTCTCCGAGCCATCTGTGATGTTTTAAGACTCTCCGCTCAACACAATGAGTTTATGTCTAGCACTGTGTCCCATCTCCCACATGGCCGGGGTTGGGGTATGACCGACGTTGGGTCAGGGGGGGGGGGGGAGATCCAGACATAATTTGGTGTTATTTGAAATATAGACAGAACATTCTTTATCCATTGGATTTTCTTGACTTTCCCTCTGTAGCTTGGGAAAAACACACTTTTATTATTTTCACCTGTAGTTTATTTTCCTATAAGTGTATTGTTTAAACGGGTATTTGGTAGCCGTTGCTCTCAGGCCCCTCTACTTGCCCATCTTTCTGTGACATCACTGCGTTTCGGACAGCGGCAATTCCTGTGGAATGTTTCGCTACATCCCGGTATTTATGGTCCTTGGGCACCATTAGGAAGTTTGTTTTTCTTTTTTAAGTATTCAAGGAGAAAGGGATAAGCCTGGGAAGACTGCCCTTACCAGGGTAGCGGTCTTTTCATTTCGGTTTGTTAGGCTTCTTTTTTTTTTTTTTTTGCTGCAAAGCGCTCTCCAAGAGCTGACCTGAATTGGCCTCAGTTTTTCAGGCTGTCTAACGTTCTTTTATGCTGCCCGTGTTCCTCCCAGAACTGTAACGAGCTGTCTTGACGCTCCTCCCATACTGTGTGAGCAAGTGCGATACTAGTGTCACATTTTTAAATACTTTTATTTTGGATTGTTTTTGTCCACCTTGGCTGTTCAATAACATGTGCAGGGCATACAACTAATTTAATTAAAATTGTTAAATAATCCATGGGGCCCATCTTTATTCTGTGTCTGACTGTATTTCGGGTAAGTGGTCTGGTTAAGCGTGACTCACAGTCGCTGTAGTGAAGTAGATTAGCTGTCTGATAGCAAACATACGGACAATTGAGCTACAGTGACGTCTGTAACTGGTATAATTGGGAGTAGTCACACAGGCCAGGGATTAGGATGTTTCCTAAGGGGCTGATTCACACTGACCATCTCTAGACGGGATCTGATAACTCTACAAATGGCTTTCACATGTCTGTTAGATTAGTCCCTGCAAGGGTTAAATAGACTCAAACAGGCCCAATCCTAATAATGCAGTGATATAGGCACCCTGATGCACTTCAGGGGCCACAGGAATAGACCCCTAACCTTCAAAAGGGACACGCCTTACTCTAATCTCATTAATAGCAGAGCTCCTGGAGAAAATAAAGGAATTATCGAGAAGAGAAGGCACTTAATGGCACCTCTCCTGAACGGTGACCTCTGAAAGCAGTCTAACTAGACATAGAAAGTAGACGAATGATTGAATTCGACAAGTCCAAAGGGAAAAAAACTAGCTTTAGAGTCCCTTTAGGTGTATTTTGTTTTATTCGTTGGGTATCCAAACGCCCTCGCGCTCAATTCTCGTTTTACTTCTTTAGTGTCATCTTGCGCGATTTCTGTGTGATTTCGTTTTATGGAGGTGCGCAGGGATTAGTGTGTCAAAATGGCAGCGACTGTGGGGACATTTAAATTTATCTGGCTCTGTGTCATTTGTCCAACAAAAACACTTTAGCGGCCATCTCCCCTGGTTTGGACATCCCTGTGGGGAAACTACTAACGGTGCAATGTAAAATATGGCACCTCTGTGTTAGGTTACACAGGGGCCCTGACAGCCCCAGCACCTCACACGTTGGTATGAAAGACGGCTGTTGTGTGAGATCTCCGGACTGGATTGTTGTCTAAATGTTGAAAGACTAAAGGGATCATCTTAAAATACGTGATTGTCTGTGGTGCAGGTGTAAAGGAGAGAGCTGAGTTGTCAGCCCCTGCTAATTACTCACAGTAGAGGCAGCCATGTTATGGGCAGAAGCAGTATTAGTGAGAGTGACCTGCTAAAGTGACTAGAACATAGGTTTATCCAACATTCTAAAAAGAAATAGTGGAGGTGTTGCCCATAGCAACCAATCAGATTCTAGCTATCAATCTAGTACATTCAAGATAAATGAGAGCTGGAATCTGATTGGTTGCTATGGCCAACACCTCTACTTTTCCTTTTTAGAATGTTATGATAAATCTCCCTTCAGGAGTCCACAAGCTCTGTTGTGTTTAAGCAGCTCCTCAAGTATATGGACGGCTGTCATATTACTAAGTAATAATAATGTTGCTAATAATTGGTTATCTAGCACCTTCCTCCCAATAGGTCTTAAAGCACTTTACATTTACAGCCATCTCAGTTGCTCCATTTGAGCTTTCAGTCTAAAGACACTCTCACACACACACACCCCTCAATGCACAGCACTATGTAATATGTCCGTATTTTATAAATAAAAAGATATCAGTAATAATAATGACCCAAGTACCATCATCATCATTTATTTATTTATATATATAGCGCCACTAATTCCACAGCACTGTACAGAGAACTCATTATCATTAGTCCCTGCCCCATTGGAGCTTACCGTCTAAATTCCCTAACACCCGCACAGACTAGGGTCAATTTTGATAGCAGCCAATTAACCTACCAGTATGTTTTTGGAGTGTAGGATGAAACCCACGCAAACACAGGGAGAACATACTTTCTCATACAGATAAGACCATGGTCGAGAATCAAACTCATGACCCCAGTGCTGTGAGGCAGAAGTGCTAACCACCGAGCCACCGTGCTGCAGCATTGCTAACCATCATACTCCTTATTCCTGCAATATGATTGGTTCCTGTCCTCTGCAGTGTCACCAGCTGATTGAACTGGTATCCGCTCCGTTGTGTGTACTTGTCAGGTAAACTTTAGCACACGTTAATTACATGTGGCGCTAAAAGGACACCGGCTGCTTGGGCCAGATGTGGACGTTAGACGTATTTCCCTCGCGTTCAATAAAAGGACATCCTGTACCTGGTGGAACTTTCATTTTTTTTTGTATTTTTTTTTTTAGCAGGGGTGAAGACCTTAGCAAAAATTCATCGGAAGTTCCCCAGCGCGTTCTGTGTGGATAACTGTGAAACTACTTTACAGTAAATATTTTCACTGGCGTCTTCGCTCCTGTGAAACACATTTAGCGAGTCTGCAGGATTCCCTTCCTGATGTAACTCTACACTTGCCTTACTTCTGAGAAGGGGGCTGAACGCCCTCCCCTGAGATGAATTTGCTTCGTACGTCTGTATTTCTACTGAAACCAGCGCGATTTACTGTCCTGTAATACTGTGACCTTCTTTTTTTGTATACGATCGATGCTTTGATACCACTTGCTTGTTTCACTGGGCCACAGCGTGCTAAATGAAATACCTTAGGTACTTCTCTGAGTAACGATGTGTTGTGGGTTGTCCGCCTTCTGATTACTTTGATTTTGTTTTTATCTTTTAAATGCACTCCTGCCATTTTTACTAAAAACATTGCTTGTACGCTGGTTTTTGGCCATGCTTCTTTAAATCTTGAGGCAAACTAGATTATTGTCGGTGTCCAAAGATACGTAGGTTGGTTCTCAGGATGTGGTGGAACTATTAGTCCCAGGATGGCCTGCAAGCTTCTGGACTTGTAGTTCCACAGCCGTTAGTTACCTCCTGATGTTGCGTTGTAAATAAGAATGTAAAGTTCTGATTCTATGAATTGGTTTAGGATTGATGCTCTATTCCACGCTGCTGCGATACTGATTAAACTCTCTTTGTGAGAATCACTAGACCCAGCAACAACCGCAGACTCTTAAAAAGTATTTCAAAACTCTGTTTATGTTTAATTTGATTTATTTTCTTATCTTTTATTTACATAACTCCAAAGCAGAGTACAGGGAGCTTAATTTGGGCCCCCAGAGGAGTTTTATAGATTATTTCCCTACCACAGGCACACGACCCACACCACGGGCAACTTAATCAGCAGACGAGTAACCCAGCAAGTATAACTTGGGGACAGTGGGAAGAAACCCGAGCGACCGTACAGATTCGGCGCAGGTAGCAGCCCGGTCAGAACCAAACACATTGTACCGGGAAGTCTTTTGGCCGTGCCTGCGGGACCCTTGCTTGTGGGCCTTGGGTAATGTCCTCTTTGATCTGCTATGGGCTTGTGGTTAGGACCAGCAGGAGGTGGGGGAGCACAAGGGGAGACGGTGACCCGATGACAAAGTGCTGGAAGCGTTTTTTTCGTGCACTAACTAATCGTTGTTTGTGGAAATCACAGAGCGTCCAGGAGCTCCTGGCCAAGTGCTCCATGCGAGAGTACGAGGACCAGCTGGCGTCCGGCAGAAGCTACTCTTGTTTACTCGCTGCGGCCGGGGCTGTTCCGCCGGTAATGATGTCTGCATGGCGGTCCTGACCCCAACCTTGTGTCTTACAGCCGCAGTCCTGCCGTTAACCCTTATGCCGACAAAGAGCCACAAACCGATATGAAAGGCTGTGTGTTACTGAGCAGAAGGGTACGATAGACATAGTATGTCCACCCTGCTCTCTCTCTCTCCTCTGCAGAAGGTTGCCATGTCTGTGAGTGTGTGTGACAGGCTGGCAAACTTCTGGTACGCAAACTGATTGGGTGATTGGTGTATGCATGCACAGGGGCGGGGCATAGTGATGTCAGTCGCATAACTTACTGGAATTTCAGCTTTTTGTTTGTAGAAAATCCCAGTAGGATACTGTCCTAATGATATTGCTTCAGCCATCCACAATAGCGAGTGCACGTAATGGATAAGTAATATTAAATGTTTTATCTTTATTAGAGCTGTACTTGAAGTGTATTTTACCTCTGCGCACATCGCTCCGAATTGAAACTTCTCCATCCCTGTGAGTTGGGTTAAAAGGACCCAGATCTCCATCCACTGTAAATACAGTACAATGATAGTCTTCTTTTTATTTATTATTATCATTTATTTATATAGCGCCACTAAATTCGCTCACTCACATCAGTCCCTGCCACATTGGGGCTTACAGTCTAAATTCCCTAACACACACACAGACAGACGCAGACCGATACACAGACTAAGGTCAATTTAATAGCAGCCAATTAACCTACTAGTATGTTTTTGGAGTGTGGGAGGAAACCGGAGCACCCGGTGGAAACCCACGCAAACACCACACAGATAGGGCCATTTCATACAGTTCGAAAAGTAATACCACTACAGTGCTGGTTCTAAGATCTACGTGTCCCTATTGTCTTCTGTTCCTCTGTCTGCGTTGTCTCTCCGTAGGTTGATAGACAGGAAGTCTGGTGCGTGTAGGAAAAATGCTTCCCCCTCAGGTTCAGGTACAAATCCATAAAACTCCTATATTTTTGATTGTTGCCAGTAGCTCTTATATAAAGCAGCATTAGATTTTGAGTAGTCCTTTTTAATCCTCTCAGTACAATGTAGGTAAGTAATACATTGGGTGAATGTGCCCTTGTTCCTAGTGAATTCACGAGATGAATAATGGGTCCGCCCAGAAAATGGCTGCCTCCGCTGTGTAGATTTTAATAATGTTCATCTTGACTATACGTTTCCGTTTGCCTTTCTGGTGATGTGTCGGCTCTCTGCACAGACTGTAATGCTTTGAAGGCTTTCTTGGCAGAACGTTCGTCTTTTTTTTACATGGCCCATAGCATAAAAATGTTTTGTGACCAATTCATTTTCAGCAAGGCTAATGGTTTTTAAGGTTTGGTAAGAAGGCGTTTTGCCTCTCCACTTCCTCCACTGAGCCCCCGTGAACTTGTGAAGGAGGTCGGCGGGATGTGTCCCTGAAGACCCCTGCAAAACGAATCTGAAAAAATGTTCTCAGCCTCCTGAGTTCAGGAGGTGACCTGCTGGTATTCCACTCTGCCTGACGTTACTTTATACCAGAGGTAGGCAGTCTGCGGCCGGCCAGCTGTTGTCAAAACGCTTCTCTGCCTTTTGGCTAAGATCAATTGTACTGTCCTAGGAGGGAGTGGTGACCCCCTCTCGTCACGGACAGGCTACCTTGGTCCTCTGGCCTGGGGCTGACGCAGCTCCGAAAGCTTGGGATCTGGGTGTAGCAAGCCAGGGGTGCCCGAAAATCACTGGGAGATTGTAAACCTCACTGATAGAGTAAGGCACGGAGCACATGTTACTCAACATTTCTTTGCTGCACATCGCTTTCTTAGCCCTGGCCTTTTGGCACCGGCCGGAGCCGTAATCACTCAACATTTATTTATTTATTCATTCACTTTTTTTGTTTGTCACCTTCATTTATGTTTTTTGTATTTTTTTCACCTATTGGCGGGTGTGGATGACCCTCTCACGATCTAGTGACGGTGGTGTGGGCCTGAGGTTCCCATCGCCTAAACTGTTTGAGGCAGAAGTACCGGTGCCCTGGGGAAAGCTTTGGCAGAACCCAGGGCAAAAAGGACCCTCCTAGCCTTGTCGTGAAGGGGAGTCCGAAGACTCTTACCCCCTAAGGGACCTTTTGATTTCAGGGATTGGGGACAAAGAATCCTAACTCTTTAGAGGAGGGTTTGAAGTTCTGCAGCCTGTGCACTTTTTTTTTTGCACTTGGTGACCGAAAGCATGATGACGGGCTTTCAAAACAACAAAAAAATGTTGTATATATTCTTGTATTGTTTTTTTTTTTTTTTTTTTTAGCCTGGCCTCTGTACGCAAGAGAACCCCTTCAGTACAGCTTGTCCAATGAACAGGTTGCTGTTAACAAGGCTTCTGTATGGCTGGGCCGGGCTTTGTACCTGAACAGCCATTTATATTCGCTGTGTGTATTGATATTTTTTGACCAGAGGGGAATGTGCCCATAGTACAGCTCTCTGGGTACTAATGTGCAGTGTTTCAGCATGGAGATTGACTAAGTAGAGGAGGGGGTTGGTGGATCAGAGAGAACTTTCCAACTCAAGTTCGAGCAATGTGCACAAGTGGGGGGGGGGAGGGGGGGCGTGGTAACGCACAATTGCCGGATGGTGGTGGTCAGGTGATCGGTGTCTATTCCCACTGAAGGCCCTTGACATGCTCGTCTAAGCATGGATAGGGCCCATCCAATAATAATGACAAAACTCGTGCCGCCTTTTCCAAGGAACCAATCAGATGTTACCTTCCTTCTGCACTGATTGCCCTTCTCTTTTACATATCTCCATTGTTGAGTTTCAAACTTGGAAGAGCCAATTAGGAGACAAAGTTGGGTAGGGCATTATACAATTTGCATGATATTTTATCTATCTTTCTACCCCTTCACCCTCCCCTCCTACCCCGATGCCTCAGCTTCTCCTCTTGGCTGCTAAGCCTTGATCAATGAACCCCCTCCGACTAATCTACTCGCACACTCCAGATTGTCATCTAACCTTCCACAGCCTGTGATGTAATCATTATATTTTAAGCACATTGTACCCACCCTTATTGCTGCTGTATATTCATACTTCCAGTTAGTCCTGATTTTAGTGGGGTAGTAATAATTTTTGTGGCCAAAAAGGGGTGTAGCATTGTGGTTTAGGAATGGGGTCCATGTCTTGGGTAAGCTTGAATGTTGAGAGAGATTACAGGCTATTTCCTAACAAAGGCCTCGCTAAGTATTGATGGTTTTTTTTTTGGGAGGAGATGTGGCTGTTTGGCCCTTTGGCCCGAGCTATCAGATCACTTCTGGCCCTATTGGCGCCTGCGGTGGGGTCTGTAGATGCCCACGCACACACAGGTGATAGCGATCGTCTTTTCAATGCATTTTTGTGAGATTATTATCTAGCCTCATGGTTGTTTTTTTTGGGCAACCGACACCGTAATATCTGGCTGATTTTGTACTTTTGTAAACCACATATCTAAAAGCAAATATCCGATGGCTTCAATTGGTCACTGTGTCTTCAGATCTTATGCATGACTAACCACTTCATCCTGTGACTTACATATATGTAATCGTGACGGACTTTACATCGTGCCAACAAAGGCTTCTTGGCCTGACTATCGCTTCCGTGTAGTCTGCCGCCTGGCATAGATTATTCTGTGCGATCCTGCGGGCGCCCACCGTTACCCAGCTTTCAGAAATAAGAAACAACCCTGGCATTTATCCCTCCTCCAGTTCTACATGTTTGTTTCCAAATTCCGGTCATGGCGATCGAGAGCCAGATCTTTTGGCCTCTAGTGAGAAGAGGCTGGGAATTTGGCAGGGTTTACAGCCTGCAAGAGGGGTACGAGGTAAAGACAGGGAGGGGAGCTAGAACCCCAATGCATTCTCTCACTCCTTTTTTATTTTTTTATTTTATTTATTTGTTGTTTAAATAATTGAACAACTTGCCAATTTTAATTTTGGCTGACTTTATCGAAGACCTTCTTTTTGTTTCTCCCCTCTGGGCCGGGAGTGAGATTCTTTACTCGGTTTTACAAGAATATTTTCATCTCTGGGCATCAAAAGCGAGCGTGAAAAAAATAAAAATAATTATGTCCCCCCACCCCCCTAAACAATATGCAAATCACCTTTGTTTCAAGTAATGAAGATGTCAATTATGCTAATTAACCTAGTACAGTACTATACAGTTTATCATGACAGAGGGAACTTTGTTTTTACCTAACTTTACATTTGTAAACTTTACAACACTGGTTTAAATTTGCATTTTTTTTTTTCAGATGTGCAAAGTTGCTCAGTCTTCGGTGGTGTATTATTATTATTATGAATGTCCGGGAGACTCCTGAATTCCGGGTAGGTCTCCTGCACTCCCGGGAGAGCTGGCAATTTTCCCGCATCTGCTCACTTCCTAGTGAAGTGGGCAGATTTGGAGCCTCTAATTCTCCGGGAATCGCATCATTTTGGGCCGCCTCCGTGGTAAAATGGCGCGTTGGGGGATTTGGCTTGAGGGGGCGGGGCTTACCCCGCCCCCTCACGCCAAATCCCCCCCCCGACCGAGACTCACGGAGGCCAACCTGGAAAGGTTGCCAACTGTGTATTAAATGTATTATACATATTTTTATGTACAGTACGGTTGAAGGCCTTTAAAATCTCAAGGGGGGGGATTTACTAAAAAGTTTAGAAGGTTTGATAAATCTACCCCAAAGAGTTACTTGGTTTAAATTTACAGACTTGAAGGGGTACCACATCAGTTTGGGATTTTTTTGTATTTGCTATGGATGTATAAGACGCTTACATTAACTGCTTGTTTTACAGTTATTACGTAACAAATTAATGTCAGAGACACATGGAATATTACATTTACACAGAAAAATGCCTCTTGATGCAACTGTGCAGCGAATTTAATGGTAGCAGGTGGGACTACACAGAAAAATGACTGTATATGTCCATATATTTCTTCTAGTAAAGGTCTGAGAGGTACATAATTTGGAGGTTGATACCATGCAAGCCATTTATAGAGTCTAATGGGCATTTCCCTTGAAGCCTGTTCATAAGGTTCTATGTGCAGATGACTTATATACATTATGTATCTTTTGTAATGTACAGGGAAAAAAATGAAACTAAACTAAATGTTCTGTAATATGGTTATAATTCTGTTTGCACATGTAAATGAGAGTGTGTTCCAGAGGGAATAGGAGGCTTTGAATGCTGGCAGATAAAGGGTAAATTACACAGATTATCATCCTCCTGTTTATCGTTTATCTGCGGAAGTGCAGCCATCACAATAAACACACACAGGCCGCATGTTTACCTCCAGCACACGGACATGTAAACATCGTTAATGGAAACGGTAATTGTGACATTTTCCTTCCCCCTAACCCCACACCCGTCCTCGGAGGTTTTGTGCAGTTGACTTTTGTCCATTAGCGGAGAACAGGCTGCAGGTCTGACATCCCCAAATTATATGATTTTTGCAAAGATTTTTATGCAAATTACTTGTCTTTTTTTGGATGAAAAATAAATTATAAATAAGAAGTCATCCTTTGCAGGCCTCACTAGAAGTCTTTGCCAATTTTTTTTTTTTGCTGGTTAGATAAACTCTGCAAAAGGGCGTATCTAACACATGACTGGACAGATGATGTCCTGCTCTTTGGCAGGTTCAGTAATGTGCCAGGAGATTTACTATACTGAGTATACAGGTGTTGAATGAGAGGATTAAACGCAGATTGTAAATATCTCCTGATAGGGTCTTCTAGTAAAGAATCTGTTGGCTTCAGGGTTGTTTAATTCAGCCACAGATGGTCACAGATGTGGGGTAAACAGAAACTCAGATTCACAATTCTATAAATAAAATAGATGTTGTGGTTTTCTGTTCCTGTAGAAAAAGGTAATTAACCAATTGATCTAATTTCCTGTATGAGGCAATTACACGCACCATACACACAGACCAAACACACAATCCTTGTAATATAAGTTGTCGCATATGAATTGGTACAGCTGAATTCGTTAAAATTTTGCATTCAGAATCAATATTCAACCAGTCAGTTCGCTAGGAACTTGTGACGTCACTGAGGTATGAGGCACAAAGTGACTCAAGTCTTAGTGATGTCACTAGTTCCTAGTAAATAGACTGCATAACCATGAATATTGGCCCCGCCCACAAAATGGGCACCTCCACTGTGTTTAGGTATTGGGTGCAGTTTAACTGTTTATTCTGCAATCATAAGGAAACGTTGGGTGGCTTTATGGAAGGTCAGACATCGCATAGGAGATTTCTGTATAAAAGCCTTCCAAATGATCACTCGGCCTAGCTTCTGTGGAAGTATTATTGGGGTTGTGTTATGAGAGTACCAGCTGTACGATCCCTGCACTTGCTGAACTTCTGCAGGGACAAGCTGTCAATCATTACTCCGTAGGGTTACCAAGCTGCTCCGAAGTTGGGAGACCCTTTCTTATCCTGTTCTGAGCATGGGGGTTGTACCCGACCAGTAAAATGTAGTGCAAAATGTGGGTGTGACCTTTCAACCTTTCTGTCATGATTAAAATAGATGGTATTGGGGAAAATGAAGCTATAATGGCTCCTTACTATAAACCGATCTTTCTTCCAACCCTTGACCTTGACTCAAATATTCTGCTATCTCCGATCCTGACCTCGGATTGTGACCTTGATTATTCTACGGGCTCCTGACATCGGCTACTGTGGTTCCTACTCGGCTCTTCTTCTGTCTGGATCTACTTTCTGGATCATCATACAGGACACAGTTATCGTGTCCAGGCCGGTGCGCCTGGCCTATTGTTTGTAGCAGGCAGTGTCATACTGACAGCTTGGCAGATTTGCTTTGCAGAAATGAACTGCGTTGGATAGTTGGTTCTTACGCTGTTGCTGTCACTGTAGCTGAAATGACTCAATTTTCAGTTTTTGTGACCTGTATCAAAAAAAAGGGGGGGGGGGCTTCAGCTTTCTGTAGCGGTGTGGTGGGAGGTACTATGTCAGGGTTACACTTCATTTATGGGGTTAAAAAAGTATTTGAAATAGAAGTTCTCTACTTCTAATGACCTCAAAAGTTGTAGTCGAGATGTCCGGTGCATCAAATGAGAGTTGTCCTACCTGATAGGGGATTTTCTTTTTTTTCCCATTGCAATTTGCTAATTTGTTGCTAATTATCCATGTATACAGGGTATTGAAACCTCACCCAGACATTTACTGTGTTACAGGAGGCATTGCTGTGTGGGATAATGGAAAGAATTACCATCCTTCCGATCCCTGTTATAATGTTCCTTCCCTATTAATCACATTGACACAGGTGAATGCAGCCTGATTACCTGCAAAGCCAGGTGTAGAATTGAGAGGAGGTGTGTATGGGCGCTGGTTCACTATAGACAACATTGTCTGGTTTAAATTGTGTTTCTTGTGCAATATCAAGAAGAGCCCACCCCCCTGTTCTTTTTTCTTTGGGGAGGGGGGGGGGGCTGGGGGTGTGAACTCCAAGCCAGGACTCCAAGCAGACTTGTTTCTGATAATTTGGCTCCTGGTACGTCTGACGAAGACACAGCAGAAGCCCAGATTGTGTTTCCAGAGCTTGAGAATGGGGTTAAGTTTTAATAGAGATTTTACAAAGGGAGGGGGAGAGAAGGGGGTGTGAGGGGGATTGCAAGCTGCAGGAAGCTGTTTGGCTTTAACAATTTGTACAGAAGGTTTCAGTTTGCCTAGCTCCAGATTGGTGTCTGCTCCCCCCCCTCTGCTCTTTATTTGTATGAACTTAACCATCAAAAATTATGCAAATATCTCCACAAATTGCGATTAGTCTATCGGCCGGCACAATCTTCATCTGCATATATGTAGGCGTCTAAGCGTCTGCCTGCATCTGCTTATCAGCACATATATGTATGCACACATGCCATCGAACTGTAAACAACTGCAAACTCGCCCCAGATGTTGATTTGTTTCATCCAGCGTATAATCCGATTTTTGTCCCCACTGCAACCGAGCCTGCCACTCTCCAGCTTCTCTCTCTACGGGTTTAAAAAGAAAGTTGAACATTTTAAGGCTTAAGCCAAGTAGATGTTTGTAAAAAACAACTTGCAGACGATAGATGCAGTAATTCTATATATATGTGTATAATTTATGTAGAGTACTTGTGAGCTGGGAATTTGAGTTTAAATCTTAAAAAGATTATTAGAGCAGGGTTGAATATAGGTGGCCTATGGGTGACACAGCCGTTTTTTGTAGGCAGAACCCAATATTTAAATGCAGCTTTTCAATTCACCAGGAGCCCGTGACGTCACTGTAAAATATTAAGTGTACTCCTTGAAGGCCTGGTTCAAGTCCGTGAGCAACTTGCACGTAAATTGCGAGTTTTAAGCGAGCGCGGAACTTGTGCGTATGCCCGTCCGTATTCAAATCGAAACGGATCTCCGAATACGTTCCAATTTGAATCTGGGTATAAGTGTGGTATGCTTAAACTTTACTTACTGTGTGTGCATACAAATATAGTCTATCTTACTTGCATATAGTTGTTCTGTGCAAGCTAGTGACACTTATGTGTGAACTTTTTTTAATACAAAGTCTATGCCGTGTTTGTCATCACTATCAGTCAGCTCTTACACCTGCCCTGTAGTGGGTGCAAAAGATACGGCTGAAAGTAATATCTTAATATGTATAGTTTAAAGCAGAAAAGGGTAAAGGAAGATATGATAGAAACCTTCAAATATATCAAAGGTTATAACCAGGTGCAGGAGGGAAACATTCTACAAAAGAAGAGAAGTATTAGAACACGAGGACATGTACTGACACTGGGGGGAAGAGAAGTATTAGAACACGAGGACATGTACTGACACTGGGGGGAAGAGAAGTATTAGAACACGAGGACATGCACTGACACTGGGGGGAAGAGAAGTATTAGAACACGAGGACATGTACTGACACTGGGGGGAAGAGAAGTATTAGAACACGAGGACATGTACTGACACTGGGGGGAAGAGAAGTATTAGAACACGAGGACATGTACTGACACTGGGGGGGAAGAGAAGTATTAGAACACGAGGACATGTACTGACACTGGGGGAAGTAGGTTCAGTGGAAATGTGAGGAATAATGACTTCACAGAAAGGGTAGTGGATAAGTGGAATAGCCTCCATCAGAGGTGGTAGAGGATAATACAGTAGAACAATTTAAACATGCTTGGGATAGACATAAGGATATCCTTACAAAGACCTAAGGATCAAATAGGGTTTGAGGTTACCATAGGTTAAAATATGGGCGGACTGGATGGGCCAAGTGGTTCTATGTTTTTAGCGCACGTACGACAAACGCAGGACTTGAATCAGCCGCATTTGCGCCTGCGCGCACTTACTGTACATGTTATGCTATTCCCCCTCTCCGTCTCCCGTTCCGCTTCTCAAGTCTTTAAGTGTCGGCTGGGTGCGGACATGAATTGAACTTATTTCCGTAATGTCCGTTTCTGGGCGTGCGGAATGACGCAAGTCACGATATGCAAACAGACGGACGTCAGAACATGGATCCGGCTCTGTGTTCAGCCCTTAGCTTCCAGCCCTCCTTAATGTCAGTGACGTTCTATACAAATGATCAGAAGACACAAAGCGGCCTAATTATAATATAGTGACTCTGCCTTTAGTTTTTGAGAGGTGAATGAAATATGTCTGTTTTTCACATACAAAACTAGACGAATTATTATTTTCTGCCTAAAGGTACCGATGTGGTTGTCGGCATCTAGAGCTTTAGGGTATTTTTAACCTAATGAACACGATTCCGTCTGCAAATGATTAGTGCAACAGTAAAGGGCCTCTCTGCAGAATGGGTACTATGAAGTGTTGGATGTTTTGTTCCAAACATAGGAAAGAAAACAATTTTAACCTCTGGATGTTTGGACAGGCTGACGTCAATTCCAGATGTGATGAAGACCCCCATACTTGTCATCCATAGCTGACAGTGATGCCTAAGTTCTGTAGAAAGTGAATAGACACTTAAGCATGTTTTGGGTTGGACACGGGGGAGTGCGTTTACCCCTACACTGAGGAGCGTTTAATCAGGGAGCCTGTCATTAGATTCCTTTGCCGGGAAGCCCTTAATGATGGTCTCTCTCCTGGAGGTCTGGCTGTGATGAAAGGGTTACAAGGTTGAATTCCAATGCTGTTTAATCAGGCTGTCCAAGGGACCGTGACTTACTAATCTGGAGGTCTGACACTGAATCCATGACCAATCAGCAATTTACAGGACTGACTTCCTATATCCGGAGATATCTCTGGGTTTAGAGCGTCACATTTCGCCTCTGGGGGAGTGTGTTGACTTGCTTTTTACTCCTATTTACTGCTGGGTGGTAGAAGGGTACAGGAGATGCTAATTTTAAGCCCTGGCAGTTTGGATAGGAGCTGAACGTTGATGCATGCACCCTATATTTGTTATAAGGGCGTTGTAGCTTGGAGTATGTTCTCCCCGTGTTTGCGTGGGTTTCTTCCGGGTGCTGCGGTTTCCTCCCACACTCCAAAAATAACATACTGGTAGGTTAATTGGCTGCTATTCAATTGACCTTGGTCCCCCTCAGTGTGTGTGTCTGTGTGTATGTTGGGAAATTTAGACCGTAAGCTCCAATGGTGCAGGGACTGATGTGAGTGAGTTCTCTGTACAGCGCTGTGGAATCAGTGGCGCTATATAAATAAATGGTGATGATGATGATTTTAATTTATTGATGGGAGTGTGAGCTGCCTTAATGCTTTGTCTGTTGAGGACAGCGACCCCTAGTGGCTCACACGCCGGGCTGAACAGCTACCGCCACTCTGTTCACTTTTAACATCACTGCGGCACAAGTATGAGAGAGTTCCTATGCCACATTCCCATTAATATTGGTTCATCCCAATCTAGCTGGTTCCACGGTGAATAGACCACGTTGGTTTATCCGCGTGCAGTGTAGCAGTCGCCTGCACACGGCAGGCAGCCATTTTGTGGCTGCACCGATAGAAGTGAGAGTAGAGCTTGTCAGTGCAGAGTGAGCTAGTGACCGCCCTGAGGTACATTGTGTCTTATTACCTCAGTAACTAGTTCCCAGTGAATTGATAGTCTGGCGTCAAAATGGCCGCCTTGGCTGGGTGTCGGGGACAGGTCCACTTTAACTTATTATCGGCTTCCAGGGGCCACAAATGCAGCCTAGATATTATATCACTGGCCTGTTCGTGTTGTCCTGTGCTGATATCATTAAACTGATTACGCACTGTGACCTCGACCCATTAGCCAGATTTTGCAACCCGTGTTGTAGATTTATTGATGTTGAGGGCCGATTGTGGCCCCTTACGATGCTCCTCCCTGCAGAATTCTCTTTTTCATAATTTTTTAATATGCTTTTACCTCATGCAATGCATGTATTATATATACACATGTGAATGACAGGCTGGCACAGGATACAATTTGCACCTCTGCTGACGGAGGGGTGTGAGGCAGCCGGGGCGATGAGGACACAGCCAGCGTCCTGCTACTGGAGTTACGGCCAATCCGGAATACCCGCCGGAGTTTGTAAATAAACCGCAGCCCTGCAGCCAAGAGTAACAAGCGTTTCACCCGGCCAAGCCCTCCCCACGGTCCCTGAATGCCATTTGGCCTCGTTTCTGGGCCATTCCAGGAACAGATTGGAAGCTATTGTTTGGACAATTGGCTGCAAATTATACAGATCGGGGAGGAGGGGGGAGTATTAGTATGTGAGTCAGGGAATTCAAAAATGTGTTGTGTGCAGCGAGGCTTCCCCCCTTCCCTCCTGCCCTCACTGGCTGCTGAGTAAAACAAATTCATGTGAATAAAATGGGTATAACAGCCTTCCTTACTGTCCCTGCAAAAGGATTGGTGTTTAATATAGATGGATATCGTCTTATTTTATTATTTTTAAATGCTTAAACCATGGTCTCACCCTTAGCACGCACTGAGTGGTATCCGTGTCCCAGCTTTTATTCCTGGTCTAGTTCTTAGTGATGTCATAGCTTAGGACTGGTGCTTAGTGATGTCATCACTTGGGACCGGGACCGGAGTTACGTCATGACGTAGTTGAGTCCTATCCAGTTTTTGTACCATTTAAAGCGCCACTTAAGTGTAAGACTAAAGACCAAAATATAATATTTATATAAAAATCATTCATCTGCTCCCACGTCATCAAGTTATTCTTCGAGATATCTTTAGTGTGTTAAACATCTGAAACTTGTACATCTATGCTTGTAAAAGTTATTAGAATGTCTTTTTAATATAGCACAAGTTGCATTTTAATATCAGTGGTCCTTTAAGACACCTTTGGGGTAGATTTCTTAAAACTTCTGAAAAGGAGGTGTTGCCCATAATAACCAATCAGGTTCTAGTTATCATTTCCAAGAATGTACTAGATAAATGATAGCTAGAATCTGATTGGTTGCTACATGCATCGCCTCCACTTTTCCTATTTAGAAAGTTTAGTACATCTAACCCCTATTGTCATTCACTGTGCGCTGTGTAGACTGTCTGGCCGCTCGCTCCTTGGCCACAATTGTCACATGTAGCCGTTTGGCACTTGACCGTCTAATCCGTGTAGCAAGACCTTATCTACTCGCACAGTTTGATAGCTGTCACAGCCCATTCGCTTGTTTTGGTCCAACAGAGAAACCAGTTTCTCCATCATGAGTTCGATTCCCGACCATGGCCTTATCTGTGTGGAGTTTGTATGGTCTCCCCGTGTTTGTGTGGATTTCCTCCGGGTGCTCTGGTTTCCTCCCACACTGCAAAAACATACTGATAGGTTAATTGGCTGCTATCAAAGTGACCCTAGTTGATCTGTCTGTGTGTGTGTGTTAGGGAATTTAGACTGTAAGCTCCAATGGGGCAGGGACTGATGTGAATGAGTTCTCTGTACAGCGCTGCGGCATTAGTGGCGCTATATAAATAAATGATGATCATTCAACCTGGTTGTTTTTTATCAAATTGTTCAATTGAATCAACACGCGTGGTTGAATTGCTCTCCGACATGATTGAGCGTATGTGACTGAATCGATTGATAATCCGGATAATGGGATATGTACTTACCTGTAAATAAGGGGCAGATTGGAGCCATCTCCCTTTGTAAAATTCCCACAGTTCACCCCTCCCAGCGACCCGCCCTGTCTGTGTAGCCCCCCCTGCCCTGCGTTCTGAACTCCTGTCACATGACTGTCCTTGGGAGCGAGTGGTTCACTGCAACGCGTAAGCGGGCATCTCCCAGGGGGGTCCCTGGAGGTGGGCTCCCTAGGCTTGGCTTACAAAGCTGCTTGGTGTAACTTTGGGCCAGGGGTCCAGGGAGCATGACAGATGATGCATGGTTATTTGGGGGCAGGGGGGTGGTGTAAGGGAGCATCACCCAGCTGCTGGATTCAGGAGAGAGGCAAGCCCATCCTGCCAATATTTACAAAGTGTCAGTCACACCAACACTGGCCCTCTCTGTGACAAGGGCACTGTTTAATTAGGCAGGGGCTTGGGTAACGGATTACTTAACATAGTGAAGCTACGGAGGCATCTGCTCGCTTCTTGTGTCCGAGTCGACACATTTACATAACTGTGGATGACTCCCTCCCAACCTCCTTAAAATAATCAGGGATAGCCGCAACCTCCTTTTGTGTAGAGCGTCCCAAGGCATCAAGCCTCCACCCCTCCTCCATGTAATGGGACCCACATACCTCAGTCCTGGGGGGGCCAGAGGAAGTCCCACTTCACCTGATGTCACTGCGTCTGTCCCCTCTGCTACGTCCAGTACCAAACAATAAAGTACCCAGGACAATAAAGCATTGGCAGAGTCGCAGGGAGGCACATACGAGCCAATAAGTTTAAGTGCTCTGACGGTATCGACTGTACATTCTACATGAGAGATTTTAGACCAGTGCAATGTGGGTTACAACACTTGCCTGGACGTGAGGACAGTATGGAGGGGCTGTCGTGAGAGAGTTTCATTGAAACAACTAATTATTTGAAGATATTTATAAATTGGAATGTATAATGTGTTAATGATTAGATTTTATCTTATAGAGATCTTTTTTTAAAAAAAAATAAAATGGAATATTGGAGTATGGTCCTGTATCAAAACACATCCGTAAGTAACTCAGCATCCCAGTGGCTGAGAATACCGAGCGAGGTCTGAGGGTTTGTCTGTTTTTTGAAAGAAATGGACAAATGTATACCCCCCCCCCCCCAATATCTGTAATCGCTTTTATCACACTGTCTCCCCCTATCTGCTCTTTTCCTGTGTGCTGCCAAACCACGGTCCCCATCTAAAGAGTTAAAGGACCTCTCCACCTTCGGATGACTTTGATTTATTTCAAAGAATATGGTGATCTGTTGTCTGTATCGCAGTGATAGGCGAGGGAGGAATGCGGCAGTGATGACAATTATGTATGCCACTCGCTCCTGCCATGCAAGACCCTCACACCTCCCCTGCAAGACCCTCGCACCTCCTCCGCAACACCTGCCCCGCTGGCTATTCCCTCCTCCCCCACAGGCAAGTCTCCCACATGCTGCCCAAAATGATGCGATTCGCGGGAATTGGGTCCTTTTGGCTCTGCCCCCGCGTGAAAAGGACGATTTTGCTGCGGGTGTGGGCCAAAATTGCCCGAATTGTTCCACCCTGTGCCCTTCTACCCCCCCCCCCCCCCCCATTCCTCCCCAAGATCTCTTGGATGCCAGCAAAGTAAAGTTGGCAAGTATGGTGTTACGGGGATAATGTTCTCTATTGGGCAAGCAAAGGGTACCTGAGAAACCATTCAGCTTTGTCATTTTGAGCAAAGGGGGCTGTGCCACTTACCACTGGGGGGGTGGCCAAGCAGTTGCAATGCATTGGGGGCCGTATCTAGCACTTTGAAGAGATAGACTTCCCCAATCTTACTATTCCCCTCCCCTGAAAACAACTCTGCAGGGCAACTGTCCTGGCGTTCAGGAGACATAAAAAAAAAAAAAGTAGAGTTGCTGCTGGCCTGTCTAAATTGGGACAGTTGGACATTAAAGGACCACTAAACTCCAAAATAAAAGTTTGACAACCAGGACAGTAAAATAAATTTCCAGCGTTATCCTAACACATATTATTCCACATTATCATTACAGACGGTTTTAGCCCTTCCCACATCTTTATAGCCATGCCCTAATGGGTTCGGATACGGATGGGAAAAGCTGAAACGTGGTTGCTGTGACATCACTGGCCCCTCCCCTGTGTCTCTCCACCAATCCACACACTGCATTTCTGCAAAGCAAGTCTGCCAGGCTGTCAGTCACTGTAGAAATACCTTCCTCCTAACAAGACAGCTTGCGGCTGAGGGATGAAAGAGCGTCCAATGGGCTTATTTATTTAAGTATAAACGTTCCGGTTACTTCTTGTATATTTTTAACATAATCATATAACGCCTTTGATGTATATTAATGTCAAACAGTGGCTGTGCTTCCTCTTTAAGGGTGGATTTAAACCAACACAGAATTTGATTCCTCCAGTTGGTTTATGTGACAGACATTTAAAGTTCTAAGCAAAACTGAGTGCAGTGTTTTTTCTAAGTGCTGTATGTCTAAAATATATTGATTTCCTATGAACTATGACTATTAAATGAAATTTCCATGAGTTAATATAAAAAACAAACACAAAATTGTACTAACTAGGCGTGCGATTCACTGTGTCCGCTGGTGTCTTCGATTCCTGTAATATTCCCACACACCCATCCAGGACCCCAAGTGGTTCTGGCAAACAGCATCCAGTGCAATTTCACTTCTTTAAATTAACTCACTGGATTCCATCCAAAACTAAATTCAAAAAATAAGACTAAAATGTATTTTTTTTTATATTTTAAGTGGAGTATTAGGAGGCAGACGTGCTCCTGAACAAAAATGTTTTTTGTTTTTTTTTAAATTTAATTTGTAAAATTAAAGGGTCATTTCCACCCTGCAACCATTTTGTATGGCACTGTAGTAATGTGTGTTTTCCAGTAGAGGGCACCAAATCCTCGTTTACCCTGTACGTCATGTGTCACTAATCCTGTACAGTTAATTGTTTTAGTCACTGTGTTAAATTAATCTTCCCACAGTAAATGTGACGTTTGCCCGACCTAAATAAGCTGTCACGTTTTTATTACACCATGTTGTGTGTTTATGGTTCTGCGTGCCTTCTATGACACTTGACTGACTGTAAGCTCTTGGGAACAAGAGCACCTTTATTGTGCATTTGTGATCTTTTACACTACATGAATTTCCCCAAGACCTCACTGTTCTTTTGTTTATTATAAAGTTGCTTCTCACATTTTAAGCTGTTTCTATATATGATTAAATATAAGGATCACTGAAGTGAGCATGAAATATTGGCAGTAACCACTTGAAAATACTTCTTGCTGTAGTCATGTAATATGTATTGTCTTAATGTATGGAGGACGGGCAACGTCTCCAGTCCTCTTCAGGTCTCCTTCTAGCCTGTTATAAACACTCTGCATCATTTATAAAGCGCACTGGTACACCTGGGTGATCCACTAAGAGCACATCCGAGTGCTAGCCTGCTCTCCGTTCTCAAAGATGCTTCCTTAGGCTAAAAATATGCCTATGTTCAGAAATTGTAATCGTCTCATTAAAAGTCAAGTCCTACCTCTTCACATTACTCTTTCATTAAATAAAACGTTTCAGTTTTACTCCCAAAATACTGCCCAGTTTAGTCCGGTATATAGTTTAAATTAATAATCAGAGTGAGGGGGCGTAGAGACAGTCTACATTGCACTTGGCACTTTTCTGTCTGTGAAGCTTTTTTTCTTACATTGCCGGAGTACGCCTAGAAATACGCTCGCCCTCCAGTTGGTGGTGGACAGTGGGTACCACTAAAAGTATAAGACTGATTCTAAGGACCGCCAGCTCTGAGCTGCTGCTAAATTCAAGTCCTTTCGCAAAGTGGAAATGGCTGCGTGACCCTCCTCACAGCAAGGAGTGTCCCTAAAACTGCACCCCCTCCCTCACTTTATCTTGTAATAACCACCGCTCCACAAAATTAAATCTCAACTCCTCCCCTTGGTCTGTGCAAATTCCTCCTCCACAAAACGCCGCCATTTTGTTCTGCAGATCTACATGCTTTGGCGAAATTCTAGGTGTACTTGTGGAACATTGAGGCGCGTGGTGGGACTGGCGCTGGATTCGCACTGTGACCTCCTCTGACTGGTCTCTATTTCTTATTATGTTCACAGGAAACATACAGGAGTGAGCCTTGGGTCTCGTCCCTTGTCCGGTAGCGATGGAGGATCTTGGGGGCAACAAAGACGGTGAGCGTTACATAATAAATATATTTTATCCTTGTTAAGTTCATTCTTGATGTATATGTGACCTGTAATGTAAATTGACTGTATTATTGTTATCATTTACACATTGGGCTAGATTTACTAAATTGCGGGTTTGAAGCAGTGGAGATGTTGCCTATAGCAACCAATCAGATTCTTGCTGTCATTTTGTAGACTGTGCTAAATAAATGAGAACTAGAATCTGATTGGTTGCCATAGGCAACATCTCCAGTTTTACAAACCCGCAGTTTAGTAAATATACCCCATTATCTTCATTAACTAACAAACATACACACACGTAGGGTCCAGGTTGGGAATCGAGCTTAAGACCCCAGCGCTGTGCGGTAACAACGCTAGCCTCTGTGCCACCGTGTTGCCCCTGACTGTATGGAAGGCCAATAAATATATCTGAGGAGAACCGTCCTCCTGTATTCAGGTAGTGATGCTTGTTCCCGTTGTCTGACGGCCTTTCCGGGTCTGTCTCCAGACTCGCCAGCAGGCTGTGGTTTTAGCCAGAGCAGAGCTGATTCATATTTGGAAGCAAAGACACCCTGACTAATTACAGCTTGTCTTACCATATTTCGGAGAAAGGAACTGTGCCTCTTTCTCACTTGAGTTGTCCTGATGTCACACGGAGAGTATCACATCCAGTATCTACCACCCTGACAGAGTTACAGCATGGGAAATGAAACTTGGTGGATATTTAACATGCCAAAAACAAAATAGAGGGGGGGTATACAGTAACCGATCATGGCAAAAGGTTGGCAAGGCTGATTTTGGGTGATAATCGGCAAATAAACCAGGGCAACGCCTACCCAGTGTGTTTTATTTGCGTTATAAAATGACTCTCTGCCTGTTAGTTCTGATATTTCAAATTCAATCTGCAGATAGCAATTAACCTGATGGAAATCACACATTTCTCTTGGTAAACATTAATTTGGTAGATAATATCTCGCTGAGGCATGTGCACTAGTGCACAAGTCATCTCCTTAAAGTGGAGCATTTCACACACGATGTTGACGGACATTTTGGGAGCTCAGTCAATATTAATATTATTCATTATTGTGGTTTTATAAAGCTCTGACCTGTTGCGCAGCACTGTTTAATAAGGAGATTATGATACAAACGAGTGGCATACAATAACATAAAGAGAAGGTAAAGATCGGTAGTATTCTGCCTATCGGGAACCAGTGACATCGCTTAGGCAGCCATTGCTGGCGGCCATTTTGTAACGTGCCTGAATCTGCGCTTAAAAAAAAAAGCGTCTGTGAATGCAAGCGACCCCCACAGATGAACGGATAACAGGGACACTGGCCAAGCTCACAGGATGTGGACGATCACAGTATCTAAATGTGATAGATGGGGGGATATTATCCGTTCAGTCAGACAACATCCTCTCTATGTCCATTTGTTTACAGTAGACCAAATCTTCTGTGTATCCCGGAGCTGAGGGATTGATCATTTATCAGTGCTAATGTATGGCTATGATCAGTTGCAGATCAGATGTGTTTACTGACCCCCTGACCTATGGGTTTAGTGGAATTTAGTCTGTTCAGTGATCCATTATGTCTCCTGTCTGTATTTCTTCCTTCGTTTGCTCTCTGATCCCGTGTTGCACAGTCTCTCTCTATTTCTGTCACTCTTTACTGTTCCTGTTCTTGAGACGAAAGCGTTGGGTCTAATTTCTTCTATTGGCGGGAACACGGGTCACATTCCACAATTAAAGAGTTCCCATCACCTTCTCACAGCGGAGGCACTCTTCAAAGCCGTAACATAGGTACTAGTGGATTCATACCCTGCATTCTTATTGGCTCACGCACCAAATGGGCTGCCTCCACTTTCTCAGCTTAGAGGGATTGGAGAAGGGATCATTAGGAAATCAAATTGCACCCCATACACTTATTACTCTAATTAGGCCTAATGTATCCTTCCTTACCTTCTCGTCTTTCACATTTACCTCAGGGTTAATATTCGTTCACTGTAAGGCGCGATATACCAATTTTCACAGCCGTGTAGCATGTAAATGTAGGTGAAACAAATCAATGTTTAATTTTTAGTTTAAAAAAAAAATCATCGTTCTTGTCCTGTTAATACTGCGCACTTGTGGACTAGTGTATGGAACAATTTATTGTGAAACTTAATTGGTCGCTTGTCATTTCAACCAAATTGACCGACCCTCGCACAGTGTGTTGGTTCCTTCCTAAACAGTTCAAATCTGATTGGAATGGATTTGATCTGGAAAGGTGAACAATTTGGTTGGCCCATTGGTACGTGTATACCTTGGCCCATCGGGCTGGCTCTTAGATAGCAGGAAAGCATGTTCAGCCAATTTCCATTGCATTTCCGATTGAAGTGGATTGGTGAGATACAGTTTTGCCTTCCACGTTTGTGAGACCACATCCGATCAGACTACAGTGCTCCAATATGATTGCAATGTCTACAGGCAATGGTGAATGAAATCAATTTATTAAATAGCCACTAAATAGAGTAGATGGAGATGTAATGTGCAGGATTTTTTTTATTTTAGCTCTGCAATATAATTAGGAGATGAGGCTTTAAGTAATTACTGCACGTGACAGTAATGAGTGATTCTCCAGGCATAAGAGCCTGCAAAATTTTGAATTGCACAGCCTGCACTAAACAATTGCTGATTGGACGGTTTTAGAGACTTATCCAATCGGCTGCATCGACAGCTGTTCAGACTATAGTCTGTCCTCTGTAGGTTGGAGACTGGATAAGTCATTGGGGGGGGGGGGGGAGTAGCTTAATATGTATAGTTATTGTAGGGATCCTGGGTATCACAAAGCCATTGGATGAGAGGGATGGAGATTTATTGACAATATATATTATTTTCCTATAGTCCTGTCGGGAGACAGACATTTTCATAGCAACATGTCTGATGTGTTTATCTTTCTCATTCCTGATACTGGTCTATTTATTAGATAGGAAGCTCCATGTGTTTAGTAGTATAGTCCTGTATTATAACCAACCAATGTGTCTTTCATTTCCCCACTGCACACTGTAATATGTTGGGACCTGACAAACAAAACATAATATGGAGACTTAAGTCTTGTTCCCTTTTTGTGTCTCTAAACCATCCGTCACAGTTCCGTGTCCGTGACGACTCTCTAGGTTGGTATATTCGATATTCTATATTCGATATTCCATTTATGTTTAACAAGTGGTTTTTAACCTGCTCTTCCACAGGACAAGATTACGCTCAGATTTTATCCTCCCTGCAGAACATCTGGTCACAGAAGGATGTAGGACAGGTAAATAATTTAACGTCCGTACTTCAAATAACAAGTGTGATTGTCAGTACGGTGTTTGTAACCCGTTTGTCTTACCAGCCATGCTGTATTAGGGATTCATAGCAAAGTTTCAGGATACTATTTCAGTTTCACTATTTCTCATTGCCCAGAGAAATCATCATCATCATCATTTATTTATTAATATAGCGCCACTAATTCTGCAGCGCTGTACAGAGAACTCATTATCATCAGTCCCTGCCCCATTGGAGCTTACAGTCTAAATTTTCTAACAAACACACACATACAAACTTAGGTTAGGTACACACTGAAGAATTTTCCAATCAACGTGTTATCTCACACGATTGTATCTACGACTGAAGGTCCGATCAGTCTGGTGATTCATCCATACACACTGACATGATTTACCTTCAGATCTGTGCTCTTCATCTGGTCCTTCATCTGGTCCTCTAGTCTTCAGAGAATGTCAGTACAATATTCATTCATTCATTACTGTCACATTGTCACACTGATTAAACCTCCTTGTTATAACTATCCACATGTCCTAACGAATGTCGTTAGCTTCTGTGACTCTGAAACAAAACATTCTGTCTCAGAACCAACAAATGAATTATTCCTTCTACAACACTCTCTACATTTATTCACCGGGACATTCATCACTAGCATCGGCTGAAAAGAGCCCGACTCTGTAAACTCTCTATGGAGATCGTCAGCATGAGTGTATACACACTACATGACCGGTCGGTGATTGGTCAGAAAATACTAAACAGTACGACCAACCAAATGAAACGATGATCAGCACTTTGGGACGGCTTTAGATCACTGTGTCACTATACACACTCATACGATATCTGGCTGATTGGAGGTTTCTCCTGCAATCACAGCCCAGTGTGTACCTAGCCTAAGGTCAATTTGTCAGCAGCCAATTAACCCACCAGTATGTTTTTGGAGTGTGGGAGGAAACCGGAGCATCCGGAAGAAACCCACGCAAACACGGGGAGAACATACGAACTCCACACAGATAAGGCCATGGTCGAAAATTGAACTCATGACCCCAGTGCTGTGAAACAGAAGTGGTAACCACTGAGCCACCATGCTGCCCTGAAATGTATAGTTATATAGCCACATAAGATACCCGCACTGGATAAAAATCAATTTGTTCATAGTTGTTTTCCCACTGGCATTTCTTTATATTCTATGTAGAAATAATGTATGACAGCACTTGAGATGACATTATTATGCCAATCCTATTGCACAGCTCTGTAAAGAGAATATTGAACCGTTGAAATCAGTTTCTGCCCCAGTCTAAATAGCCTAATATTGCATTGACTCTGCAGCTCGGGGCAAATGTCTTGTTCTCTGTTATCGGCTAGTTCAGGCTGAGTGTCTCTCAATAAGGTTACAAGCAGGAACCTTTTCCGACCCTGACTCACAGATGTCATTGTTCATCTATGAATGTAGGTCTTTAATCTAAGATAGCTTGTATTGTAAATTTAACAAGAACAATGGAATTAAAAAGAGGATTAAAGGAATATAAACGCAGATCGGGTAGTTACATATATGTTGAGATAATGTAAGGCGTATGAACGGGCTTAGAATAGCCAGGTAGTCTTGAATAATGGGCATTTTTAGGGTGATTTGTGGTAGTTTAATGTGTGTCTGTCATTCGTTTGTACTCAAAAACCAGCTCCTGCCCACTTGTCAATTTTTTCAATGCTGTGTTATACTAGAAATGTATTTTTTATTTTTATTTTTTATAACCAGCTGACTTTTGCCAAAACAGGCCCAGGAAACCGTGAAAGAATTAATCGCAACCATGACCGACCCGCAGGCTGCCCTCCTGGACCTGTTAGACATCTGTAACACCAATAAGGGGCGAGGGAACTCTCTGGCCATGTTCATTGCTAATGAATTCCATAGGTGGCTGATTGACCATCCAGAAACGCAGCAGGTCAGACGACGAAATGCGCTTTGTTGTAGAATTTCCAAAGCTTATATTAAGTAAACCGTAAAAATGGATTGTTTCATGGATACTGTAGATTATATATGCTATAATGGATTGTCCTACTGTAAAGTAGTAAGGATATTAGCAGTAATAAATTGCAGTAATTATTGCGTTTAGTGATTTAAGTGAGGCATCAGAACTTTATACAACTATTACTGGAGGAGTTTATACCTATAGTAGCGTGATTTGTGTGTTATATGGTATTAGAAGTCAGCGAGGTCTACTATTTTAGTCCTAGCCTTCGTGTGTATGTTAATTCTTATAATGCAGATGTTGTAATAGTGCTCATAGTATTGAATACTGACGTGATCCCTACTTATGGATAATATATTATGACTGTGTATTCTAAAGTACATTATTAGCATTGCGCATATATTATATAAAGGCTCTTTACACAGGTCATTTTTAAAACCAAGATTAGTTGTTTAAGCTTTGTGTAGGAGATAATTGATATCGGGATGTAGGATAACTCCCCATCGCAGTGCCGTCATTCTTACGTCTTACAGGGGTGACTTGTAATACCTTTGCTACTTGTCTATTTTGTTCGCTCTTCCTTATAATGCACCGATTGTAACAGCGAGAACCGAAGTGTTGGTGTCACAACTGTGGGATTATAAGGATAAGATTACAGCGGTCCAATTATGGGATTATAATTTACAGATTCATTTGTCGTCGCTCCTATTTAATACTTCGTATTGTGTAGTGTAGAGGTTGCTTTTGTGTGGTTCTTTTAGAGGCTGGCCACCTTCAGACGGCTTTAATATACTGCTTTATAGCTGCCCTCATGTAATATTCACTAGATGCACTGCTATATCTTTATGGCTGCTCTCCACTTTTTTTTAGCCATGTGTCAATGTTACTGTCAGCTCTGTTGCCTCAATGCATTGTATACTGTTGTATCCAGAGAGTGGATTTATGTCGTATTCAAGGGGAAAAAAGAAGTTGCTGGGCCGGGTGATGCAAAAGCTTGGATGAAACACACAGAAGAGATGTGCAATAGAAAAACAGCAACGTATTCAGTAAAAGTTGCAAAAAGGCGTGCACTGTCCAAGAAATTAATGTAACCAGAAGGTGGCGGATCACCTTAAGGCCTGTTAATGTACCCAGCCTCTTCTTGTGTGTTTCAGTCTGGCTTGAGATTGAGGAAGCTGCAGACACGCGTGTTCAGTTTAGTCACGGAAGGGCAGCTTCTAGATGTTCTGATCCCCATCTACCGCCTGCAGGAAGCTGATCGGTCCTTTCTCCTGGGACAAGCCACACACCTGCACCAAATGGGGAAGTATAAAGAGGTAGGTTCCTGAGGACGTACTGTCCACGTGTGTGTGTGTGACCAGAGATATGGTAGTGTGTATTCCTGAGGCTGGAAACATGCTAATCTGACCTTATTACATTATATCTTCTTCTATGACTATTTCAGACCGCAGACAGGGTAGTCGCTCCTTTCTGGGCTGAACCGATATCAAAGCTAATGCAGCCTATCAGATCTCTAGGATCTGATGACATCACTTCCTGCTAAGGCTGCATTCGCCAAACTTTGGTTCAGCTCTATGCTTAGGTGAGGGGATGCACTTAATATTCACCAACATAACGCAGCTCTTTATTATTAGTGTTGTTCACTCATGTAGGGCCTGATTCAGAATGAGACGTTCGCCCGTTTGCGTGGAATATCTTTGTTGTTTACGCAGAAAGTGAATGTACTCAACTGCTGCTGTTCAGACGTGAAGAGGTGTGACGGGCTAATTATTTTTTTTGTACGCGTGTCAGTGGCGCACGCAGGGGGTGTTTCTGAGTCTCCAGAAACCCCCCCCCCCCTGCGCTAACTAAGTGGCCACCATAGCGGCACTGTCCTATACAGCAGCCGCGGCGCTTTTAAAGAAGCCCCCTGCGTGTTGGGAAGTTGTTCCTGCTGCGTTGGTACATGTTCACAGGTTTGTCATAAGTGCACAAAGGCGAAGTTCTCAAGCAAACGCATCCTCTGCTCCTTCAGACCTGGACGCAGCTGCAACCCTGGATGCGGCGTACATATGAATACGCGTGCGTGCGACTTTTTCAATCGCAAGTTACGCTTACACTGGCGCTCCACTATGAGTCAGGCCCACAGTGTCCCGGTTGGAATCCATCCCCTGCCGCTCATAAACTCTTTGTTTAGCAAACAAAATGTAAACACCGGGCAGCCCTTTCTAGAAGCTTCCACTAAAATGGCTTCCGGGGGAAATCCAAGATGGCTCCACTGATGCCTGCGGCCTCTTTTCTCCCCTCTGCTCCTTTCTTGTGATTATAAGCCAAACAATGGTGGAATTCAGAAGCTCATATAGTGTCCTGCTATTCTCTGAAGACCCCCTGAATGGAGCGGGCGGTGCCTGGGAATAATGAGGGGTAGGCAGAAGGCTGGCTAGTGTTTCATGGCTGTCTCATGTTACACTTCAGCCTTTTGAAAGAGTGACTGTGGCAGGCTGAATGAGACTTCCCTGCACTCCAAAAGGCAGAGAAGGGAGGACAAAGGTGCCTCTTGTCGCAGGCAGGGCCCCTCCCGCTGAGAGCGGCCATTGTCACACACACAGAGGGCCAGTCTGGCAGTCCTTGCATGCTTCACTGCTTTCTGATAGTGCAGCAAATGCATTCAGCCTCTTGTCAGCTTGGATTAGCAAAGGGCCCTGTGAATGAATGGGTGCTGTGATGTATTCCGTGTCTCGGGGTGGGCCTGTGTCTGCGTGGGCCGTGTGGGCACAATTTTAGGGGAACTAGAGTATGTTGCTCCTGCAGGTCTCTTGTCGGGCGGTACCCCGTGCCAGCGGCGTATCGTGGCGCCTCGCTGCTAAAAGGTCGCATTGCTTTACGAAATAAGCTCCGTTACCTTTTCAGTCTGGGCAAATGTGCTGCAACCCCTAGCAACCAATCAGGCTTGGGCTTTTATTTTAAACAGCGCAGTAGAGAAATGTCAGGTACATTCTAATTGGCAGTTATTTGTGCCCATAGCACCATTATATTATATGAACCACAATGTCTTGAAGCATTAGGATTTGCTTGCACATCGGTGAGGTTTAAAATAATTAATAAATTGCGAATAATTGTTAAAGTGTAAAGTAAAAAATAAAAACACAAAAAAACATCACTTGCGATAGGCTCCGCAGGTTCCAATCATGGGAAGCGGCCACGTGTTGGTCACATGACAATCTCTAGGGGTGGGTTAGAAAACCTTCTAAATAGGAAAAGTAAAGGTGTTGCCCATAGCAACCAATCAGATTCTAGCTCTCATGTTCTAGAATGTACAGGATAAATGAGCTAGAATCTGATTGGTTGCTATGGGCAACATCTCCGCCTTTCCTATTTAGAAGGTTCGATAAATCTACTCCATACCGTTGATAAAAAATACTAATAAAATAAAGGGTCTTGATACGTTTGTATCCTGTCTGTGCAGTCATTTTAATGCTATGGTGTTGAAAGACGCATATCAAATATACCTTGCAGTCCTGTTCGATGTGCGTTTAATATTTCTTTTTGACCATGCTTCATTATTTAAGTGAGTTAACATCGTGTTGTGCGCTAAGCTTAGTTTTTTGGTGTGGTTGTTATGGTTTTGTGCTGCAATGTATTAATCTACTGGATTTCTTATTTCCTAGGCGGCCATTTTGAGCACTAAACTGAACCTGCAGCCGGACCTGGACCTGGAGCAGGTGAGTTGGTTTATCCACGAAGCTACGGGGGAGAGTCTGTGTCCTGTACTGTTACCTCACTCATCCATTGTTCCCAGTTCCATTACTTTTCCTTTGATTGGCGCTGCAGTACGTTTATTCAGATTTGAAGAGATAAGTTCGTCCTTAACATTCCAATATACAGCACAAGTCTTGTGATGCCCGCACGCTGCCATATAACAGCAGATATCGGGCAATTGGCAAAAGACAACTAAACGTTTGTGTTTCAGTGATGTGTTTTAAACATCAGTTTGGATCTCAGCTGCCTCTCACCTCTCTGATCTTTTGCCCTTGAAGATGTGCGCCCCCTTGTTGCTTATGGAGAGATTTAACCTGGTGGAGGCTTATGTGGCCGAGCACCCTGAACTGCGGATTCAGCTGCTGCAGATGTTGGATCGGTGGAGCGACTCCAGTTTCAACCCCAGGAGAGCCAGCAAGTAAATAAAATGTGCATTTCTTTTACAGAGATCTTGTCCTGTGCCATCACCTGTTCATTGTTACAGATTACACAAAAATAATATATATATGTAATAACATATTTTTGTCGAGTAACCGCACTGCGCCTCTTAAACATCTTTTCAGGGAGTATGTGGGTCTTCCCCCGGTGAAAGCGGACAGATTAAACCTGAAAACTGTCAGCAAACTGGCCTTCCGGCTGCTGGACCTGTATAACCTGGACCCAGGTGAGTGGGTGTCTTCTGGATTACACACCTGACTACTGACAAACTGATAACTCACCTGTACCGGCAGCTGCTGATAGGCTAGTCACTCACCTGGATTTACCTGTATATCTTTATACGCATTGGGGCTGATCCAGTGTTGGTCGCAATATGGGAGTTAAAAAAAAAAAAAAAATAGTGCACGGAAAAATAGTATTATTTAACCCATATGCAGAATTGTACGCCACATCTCGTTGTCAGCAGCAAATGCACCTGGTTTTGCGAAGAGTCATCGTTGACTAAAAGACGCGCCTCCGATCAGGTGTATATGCGTGTTTCTGCTGGTCTGCATGAGCCACTTTTCTGTAAAACACCTTGAGTGTAGTCTGCCAACATGCGCGATTCCGCCACTCCAGGCGCAGGTTGGCATGGGTGGCAGAATGGCGCAGGTCTGCATTGGCACGTGCCCACGTTCTGGGCACGTGCAGAGGGACTTCAGGCAAGCTCTGCTCCAGGCGCAGGTAGGTGTGAGTGGCAGAATCACGCAGGTCTGCATCGCATGTTCCCACGTTCTGGGCACGCGCAGAGGGACTTCAGGCAAGCTCTGCTCCAGGCGTAGGTAGGTGTGAGTGGCAGAATCACGCAGGTCTGCATCGGCATGTGCCCACGTTCTGGGCACGTGCAGAGGGACTTCAGGCAAGCTATGCTCCAGGCGCAGGTAGGTGTGAGAGGCAGAATGGCGCAGGTCTGCATCGGCATGTGCCCACGTTCTGGGCACGTGCAGAGGGACTTCAGGCAAGCTATGCTCCAGGCGCAGGTAGGCGTGAGTGGCAGAATCACGCAGGTCTGCATCGGCATGTTCCCACGTTCTGGGCACGTGCAGAGGGACTTCAGGCAAGCTATGCTCCAGGCGCAGGTAGGTGTGAGAGGCAGAATGGCGCAGGTCTGCATCGGCATGTGCCCACGTTCTGGGCACGTGCAGAGGGACTTCAGGCAAGCTCTGCTCCAGGCGCAGGTAGGTGTGAGAGGCAGAATGGCGCAGGTCTGCATCGGCATGTGCCCACGTTCTGGGCACGTGCAGAGGGACTTCAGGCAAGCTATGCTCCAGGCGCAGGTAGGCGTGAGTGGCAGAATCACGCAGGTCTGCATCGGCATGTTCCCACGTTCTGGGCACGTGCAGAGGGACTTCAGGCAAGCTATGCTCCAGGCGCAGGTAGGTGTGAGAGGCAGAATGGCGCAGGTCTGCATCGGCATGTTCCCACGTTCTGGGCACGTGCAGAGGGACTTCAGGCAAGCTATGCTCCAGGCGCAGGTAGGTGTGAGAGGCAGAATCACGCAGGTCTGCATCGGCATGTGCCCAGGTTCTGGGCATGTGCAGAGGGACTTCAGGCAAGCTACGCTACCCCTACTTGCGTACATCCCACTCTGATACACCTGCTGTTACCTGTACTCTGTTCTCCGCACTTTTCAATATGTGATTTGTTGCATCTTATTTACGGATTTGATGTATATTATAACTTCCTTACTACAAACCCTGTAACTAACTGACAAATAACTTTTCATTCTCAGCTCTCTGTTCTAATATGATAAACCAGCGTCACCTGGGCACCCTGAAATACCTCATGTACAAGAGATTCGTTGAGGTACGTTCCCTGCAGTCACTGTGTCCTTGTCAGAACTTCTGCTTCTGTTGTTTTCTGTATTGTATTCAGCTGTAAAAGGAACTTGAGACTTTTAATCCATGACTTGGAGTTTGAGACCACCCTGGTTGAGAAATACAGACCTCTTATCTAGCTTGTTATAAATACTGGTTTTATTTGGGGGAAAAAAAGTTTATTTGGAACTTAACAAAGAGCAGATTGGTCGTAAGACACAGGTAATAGCTGATGTGACCTGGCAATTATATGACAGTCTGTGAAAGTACAATATCACCGGAGAATCGTATATAGAAACAGGAACAGCAAACCGTGAACGAGAACAATGTAAATAAAAATATCTACTCTGTTGTATGACAAGGATATATACCAGATCAGACAGTGGTTTCCAATGAAAGTACACGCGTCTCCTAAGTGTTGATGAAGATACAGCCGCGTTCAACAATCTTTAGGTCCCCTTATCCTGATAAGCATGAATCTCGTCCGCCCCAACCCCTTATTCTTGGTGGCTAGTTAATAAAACCGTGCCCTGGGCTGCAGATATACAAAACTGGACCGTTTCAGCTGGCTAGTAAATAGAACAGAGCCCATTCTTGTGTCAGTTGTCCTATCCAGAGCCTATTCTGGTGGCTAGTCTACAAAGCAGACCTCAGACCTCAAATCTGCTGGCTAGTGTATAGCAGGCCTTTGATCTGGTGGCTAGTGAGTAACGAGCCTTCAGTCCAGTGAATAGTGAAAAGGGTGCTCCTGCAATGTGGCTAGCGAAAAGGATGCACTCCTGCCTGGTGGCTAGTGAAAAGGGTGCCTCCTGCCTGGTGGCTAGTGAAAAGGGTGCCTGGTGGCTAGTGAAAAGGATGCACTCCTGCCTGGTGGCTAGTGAATAACGAGCGTTTAGTCCAGTGAATAGTGAAACCCGTGCCGTCTGCCTGGTGGCTAGTGAAAAGGGTGCCCTCCTGCCTGGTGGCTAGTGAAAAGGATGACTCCTGCCTGGTGGCTAGTGAAAAGGATGCCTCCTGCCTGGTGGCTAGTGAAAAGGATGCCTCCTGCCTGGTGGCTAGTGAATAACGAGCCTCCTGCCTGGTGGCTAGTGTATGGTGAGCCTCCTGCCTTGTGGCTAGAGTATGGCAAGTCTCCTGCCTGGTGGCTAGTAATGGACAAGCACAGTGCTGGACCCCTAGGGAAGTATTTTATTAAGCACACTGCAGAAACCTGTAGCATAGATGTACAGAAGGATTACACAGATGTATGGGAAATGAATGTAATTCAGGGATTGTATGGTACCTTTAACAATAAGGAATTTTCTGAAGGAACGTCATTTGTGTTTACGGCTTGGGAGAAATGTCAGATTAATGCAACCCTCAGCGAATTGCTACATGAAGTAATTATTATAAATTAGTGTCAGTTCACTGGCCCGAAAACAAGACTTGGAAGTGATGGGTGTATGCGAGCTACGGATCAGACAGAGCTGTCTTCTCTCGTTATATATGTATCCTGCCCTTGTCTTGTAGGACCGATCCCTCCCGCAGCCATCAAAACACATTAAAGGCCATTTATGAAGCCGCACAACGCAGGCTCGTAGCGCAATTGTCATTTGGTGACATCACACTCTTACTTTTTTTCAAGTGCCCCCCCTATGCTCTAGAGCGGGTCAAGTGAGGTGGCTGCAGGGGGTGTAAAATGCTGCATCCTCCCCTGGTATCGAGCCTGCATGCAAAAACTGTATTTTCTTTTGTACCTCTTAGAAGCACTTGATTTTGGCACATGTTTGAGAACGGGCGGTTGCCTCCACTCCCTCTAGTCCCCTTCCATGCCCCCTTTATATTGCAATGTTTTAGGCACAATTCTACCAATGTAATAAAAGCATACACCAATATGACAATGACGCACGATGGAGAGACTGAGATCCATTCAATGCTAACAATGTAACTTGGACAAGTTATAGTTTAGGAATAAAAAGTAAAAGTTGAAATGGCTGAAGGTGGCCGTCCTACATTAATGTTTAGAAATGATGATGGTAGTAGAGTATAAAACATTTCCTGTTTTTACTTTTCAGAAAACAATGACCCAGGAGAACTGGACTGATCATGTGCAGGTAACACTATCAGCGAACCATCTGGGAGGTAAATGTTAGGGGTGAAAGGTCACCGCGGGGCTCTGTCTATTTTCTATAGACCTCGCTTGCTTTGGAGACCTTGGTATATATTTGGTTTAATTATAGAGAGATTTTTTTCTGTCTGTTCTACTGTCGGTACTTGTGGGGGAGGGGGGGGGGGAATAAGGAAATACCATTTGATTTTTTAAACTTAAATACTCCTTTGCTGATGAAAATAAATACCCTCTGCACATATTGATGCCAAAGCAATTTGGGGCAATTATGAAAGTGGTGCACAAGTAGCTGTGTGACAGTCCTAGTTTGGTTCCTAAGCTGTGCTAGAAAGAATGACTGTTACATTTGGATTGGTTGCTATGGGTAAACGCATAGTTTTTTGCAGTATTTGCAATCGCCTGCTGTGTCGTCGGGGCCCCATAGCAACATTTGGGTACAGATCGGCGATGACGCTCCCGGCTCTGCTCTCAGTACGGCAGGGCAGTTCCCTCGTGCTCAGAGGAGGTCTCGGCTCTGCTGTATTGAAAGAGATGGGGGGGTCCCATAGCAGCCACCCCCTTCCCTGCTATGGCGGTAGGTCCGCCACTGTGTTGAGAGATGTTCATATAATGCGCTCCAGAACGTCTTACCTTATGTTTCATACCAGTTACTGTGCCCTAGTCTCCATACTTTTTAGTCTACATGCCCCTTGGCAGTGACGTTCTGCTGGGGGGAAGTGAACGGTTATTGGTGGTGGTGGCACTTCGTGTGGGAGTCATGAGTTCATCCCCTTGTTCCGTTCTAACAGATGGTCTTAAACTATTGATCTCTGTGCAGAGACACCAGTACCGTGCCCATAGCCAGCTTACCAAGGCGGGTGATGGAAGAGATGGGTGAGGCATGATATTCTTTCCCCGTCCCAGCTCCTTCATCCGCTTGGTTCATGTGCACTGTATCTGTGTCTCTCGTCCGAGGTCAGTGCTCTATATGAGAACTTCCATCTCTCAGAACAGAGGGCATTTTTGTCACTAATATATCTCTGGGACGCCCCCGTGAACCTTGTCAGGCTTCCTCCTTTCCATAGCCCCCTCCAGGTGACACATTCCTGTCTCCTGTGTTTTGCAGAACACGGTGGGCGAGAATCGCTGGCTGCAGGAACAGTGCATCTCTCTGCTGTGCCGCTATTGTGATCTGGAGATGGTCGGGCACTGGGCCCTGAAGTTCGGGCTCCCCAAAGAAGCTCTCCCTCAAAATGTGGCAGATATTCTCCAGGACCTTTGTATTCAGGAACAGTAAGTTGGAGAAGCAGAAGCCAGTGGCCATAAAGTAGCTGGATATGGTCATATGGTGGGCCTATGATTCTGATTTAAATGGTTTGTCCACTCTTGAAGGGCTCCCCTCCTAAGAATCTTCCCGGGTACATGACGTTGGGGGCCAGTTTGTGGATAATGCAAATAATGTAATATGTCCATATCTTTGTGGCTCTGTTGAAGGGCTACGGTTACATGGAGTACTGTAGTGCTAAGAGGCGCGGTGCGGACTGGCTCTCGGTATCCGGTAACGGGGGGATGGAGGATCACCAATTTGCTATGAGTAGGTGCATATTTTATGGGACGGTGGACAACCGTTAAAATATTTAACATTTGTTAGTGTACCAAAAACTGCCTATACATTCACCATACTCGCCCTTTGTTCCAAGGATGATAATTTTTGGGTTATTTAAGTTCTAAGCTCCCCTTATAGTTTGCCAGCAATCTCTCCCTAATGCCAGTTTCATTCTAGGATATGATGTATATACTGCACAGTGGTTAGCATTGCTGCTCCCAAGCATCGGGGTGATGACTTTCAATTCTGTGTGGAGTTTGTGTGTTCTCCCCGTGTTCGTGGTGTGTATAGATTCCTCATACAATTCTCTGCCACTGATATTAGACTTACTGACCAGTACCCCCAGATTGTCATCTGTCTACACCGACAACTACACTAGGGGCTAGATTTACTAAGCTGCTGGTTTGAAATAGTGGGGATGTTGCCTATAGCAACCAATCAGATTCTAGCTATCATTTTGTAGAAGGTACTAAGTAAATGAAAGCTAGAATCTGATTGGTTGCTATAGGCAACATCCCCACTTTTTCAAACCCGCAGCTTAGTAAATCTAGCCCTAGGTGTTAATGTGTAGTCTCTGTGCCAGAGGACAAGGAATCCCTGAAAATACTGTGTGGCTCTGTCCATTGTGGCATTCGAGACAACGCTGGCATTGAGTCCCAGAGCGAACGTGGTTATTGTGGGACATGGCAAGTGTGTGAGAACTGTATCACATGTGTGCAAACCGAACCCAGTAGGTGCTCTCAGGTCTCGGAGAAGGATCCTGACATCCTGTGTACCGGAGTTCCCAGCGCTCAGGTGCCGGAGCACCAGGTTCAGGGCGTGTGAGATCTGCCATTCCCAGGCCTGAAAGCCGCAGTGTAAATACGTCCCATCACCCCAGCTTGGCACCCAGTGCTCGGCCGGATCACAATCCTCTCTGTGCCGCATGAAGACGCACACCATCGCTAAATAGTTAGCACAAATATTGACTTCTCCAGACACACATACACACAGAATGCTGCATGGTGTTTGCACAACAGGCCTCGGAGAGCCAGGACTCAGGGCTGTCCTCTATCTCCTGATGCCTAGTACACCGTGGGAAGCACAGATCCCACCTGCCCAAAAGACGAGACAGGGCAATGATTTTTCTTTACTTTTCTTTTTTTTTTTTTTTGCAAGTTTACCTGTCAGGCTGAGAAACCGGCTTTCCAGAATTTAACACATTCCCTGCCGCACGGCGACTCACAGGGAAGAGTTCAGTCTGTGCTTGGAATCTGTCCAATTCCCACAAGAAACGCTGAGAGACACTTTCTCAGTCCTGGGAACGTCGCTCTCAACAAGTCTGCACCCATTGCCTGGCTCTGGGACTCGGGCTCAAAGTGCGTAGTATAGAGCCTGCTGGGACTTGTAGTTCCCCAAAAGATCAGGAGCACACAGGTTGACCAGGGTTTGTGTAGAGTAGTTTTTTTTACAATCACATTGATCTTTTTTTATTTAAGGGAGGTCCCGTTTTTTAAGTAGTTGGGTCACAATGACGTAAGATGTATTTAGACCCCGTCACCATCATATTGTGCCCCTTCATCATATCACTGCTCCCCTTCACCATATCACTCTGTATCCCCTTCTTTGCCAGCTCACGTACTGTGTCCCCCCCTCTTTGCCAGCTCACTGTGTGTCCCCCCCCCTCTTTGCCAGCTCACTGTGTGTCCCCCCCCCTCTTTGCCAGCTCACTGTGTGTCCCCCCCCTCTTTGCCAGCTCACTCTGTGTCCTCCCCTCTTTGCCAGCTCACTCTGTGTCCCCCCCTCTTTGCCAGCTCACTCTGTGTCCCCCCCTCTTTGCCAGCTCACTCTGTGTCCCCCCCTCTTTGCCAGCTCACTCTGTGTCCCCCCCTCTTTGCCAGCTCACTCTGTGTCCCCCCTCTTTGCCAGCTCACTGTGTCCCCCCCTCTTTGCCAGCTCACTCTGTGTCCCCCCCCTCTTTGCCAGCTCACTCTGTGTCCCCCCCTCTTTGCCAGCTCACTCTGTGTCCCCCCCTCTTTGCCAGCTCACTCTGTGTCCCCCCCTCTTTGCCAGCTCACTGTGTGTCCCCCCCCTCTTTGCCAGCTCACTGTGTGTCCCCCCCCTCTTTGCCAGCTCACTCTGTGTCCCCCCCCTCTTTGCCAGCTCACTCTGTGTCCCCCCCTCTTTGCCAGCTCACTCTGTGTCCCCCCCTCTTTGCCAGCTCACTCTGTGTCCCCCCCTCTTTGCCAGCTCACTCTGTGTCCCCCCTCTTTGCCAGCTCACTCTGTCCCCCCCTCTTTGCCAGCTCACTCTGTGTCCCCCCCTCTTTGCCAGCTCACTCTGTGTCCCCCCCTCTTTGCCAGCTCACTCTGTGTCCCCCCCTCTTTGCCAGCTCACTCTGTGTCCCCCCCTCTTTGCCAGCTCACTCTGTGTCCCCCCCTCTTTGCCAGCTCACTCTGTGTCCCCCCCTCTTTGCCAGCTCACTCTGTGTCCCCCCCTCTTTGCCAGCTCACTCTGTGTCCCCCCCTCTTTGCCAGCTCACTCTGTGTCCCCCCCTCTTTGCCAGCTCACTCTGTGTCCCCCCCTCTTTGCCAGCTCACTCTGTGTCCCCCCCTCTTTGCCAGCTCACTCTGTGTCCCCCCCTCTTTGCCAGCTCACTCTGTGTCCCTCCCTCTTTGCCAGCTCACTCTGTGTCCCCCTCCTTCAGCGTCTCTCTCTCTCTCTCTGTCCCCCTCCCCTCCTTCAGCGTCTCTCTCCCTGTGTCCCCCTCCTTCAGCGTCTCTCTCCCTGTGTCCCCCTCCTTCAGCGTCTCTCTCCCTGTGTCCCCCTCCCCTCCTTCAGCGTCTCTCTCTCTCTGTGTCCCCCCTCCCCTACCTCAGCGTCTCTCTCCCTGTGTCCCCTCCCCTCCTTCATCGTCTCTCTCCCTGTGTCCCCCTCCCCTCCTTCAGCGTCTCTCTCCCTGTGTCCCCCTCCCCTCCTTCAGCGTCTCTCTCCCTGTGTCCCCCTCCCCTCCTTCAGCGTCTCTCTCCCTGTGTCCCCCTCCCCTCCATCAGCGTCTCTCTCCCTGTGTCCCCCTCCCCTCCTTCAGCGTCTCTCTCTCTCTGTGTCCCCCTCCCCTCCTTCAGCGTCTCTCTTCCTGTGTCCCCCTCCCCTCCATCAGCGTCTCTCTCCCTGTGTCCCCCTCCCCTCCTTCAGCGTCTCTCTCCCTGTGTCCCCCTCCCCTCCTTCAGCGTCTCTCTCTCTGTGTCCCCCTCCTCTCCTTCAGCGTCTCTCTCCCTGTGTCCCCTCCCCTCCTTCAGCGTCTCTCTCTCTGTGTCCCCCTCCCCTCCTTCAGCGTCTCTCTCCCTGTGTCCCCCTCCCCTCCTACAGCGTCTCTCTCTCTGTGTCCCCCTCCCCTCCTTCAGCGTCTCTCTCTCTGTGTCCCCCTCCCCTCCTTCAGCGTCTCTTTTCCTGTGTCCCCCTCCCCTCCATCAGCGTCTCTCTCCCTGTGTCCCCCTCCCCTCCTTCAGCGTCTCTCTCCCTGTGTCCCCCTCCCCTCCTTCAGCGTCTCTCTCCCTGTGTCCCCCTCCCCTCCTTCAGCGTCTCTCTCCCTGTGTCCCCCTCCCCTCCTACAGCGTCTCTCTCTCTGTGTCCCCCTCCCCTCCTTCAGCGTCTCTCTCTCTGTGTCCCCCTCCCCTCCTTCAGCGTCTCTCTTCCTGTGTCCCCCTCCCCTGGTGTAAAACCAGGTTAAACAGTGACTCCCGTTGCTGTGCACGTGGGGTCTTCGTTCAGCACAGAAGTACAGGGTGCCTTTATCTGCAGAGTGGAGTGGTTGTTCAGCATGGCACCGCAGTTGTGTGGCCAGGGAAGTAAAAGTAGACCCGAGTGGTGTGCCCATGCACTGAACGGCTGGGTGTTGGATACCAATAAATTTGACGCTGATCCTGTTGCTTAGCTCTTGGTCCGTGCAGCAATATGGCAGTGTGTAGCCAGCATTAGCGCTACTTGCAGTCTTTGAGGGACATAAGTGGCGCCTGCCTGTATAGATATGGACAAGCTTAGTCTGTTTATTTACTGTTATCAGCAATTTCCCCATGCTGTTTCAAATCCATCTGGAACTAATCCGCATCCTGAGTTTATTAAATCCCTTCATTTGGTGTGTCTCATCATCAAATAGACGTGTGTCCGCCAGCGTGACATTATCTAGGCCAGCGTGATATTATCTAGGTCCGCCTTATCAGCTATATCCCCCACCGCTGGCTGACAATTGTTTAATTGCAGAATAGTAGTTTTGTGAATTGCTCCAGACAGGTTTCTGGTTAATGAAAAGTGACAGATCTTCATCCATCCGGGACAGACAATAAACATTCCCAGTTCCCACAGACAGTCACACCTACAAGATCTCTCACCAGAGGTGACGATAGATGTGTCTCAAGTGGTCTTGCAAAAACTACACCGGGGACTATAAATAAGGGTTTGTCTGTGTGACTGTTTTAAAGACAGTTTAGTGGTCGTTTAAAACAAGGAGTGAACCGGTCTCCATCACCAAAGCTACAGTGGCTGGGGCCATCTTTCCTTTTATACTGCTAGAATTCCTGCTGAATCTTTCTACCCCCCCCCCTTTTATTTGCATAGCATATCTCTGGATCTGGGGAAAGGGATACTAGCAAACCAGATGTAGGTGGATAATAAAATGTTAATAGCTACAAAAGCAAAGCATTTCTGGAATAAATGGTTAGGGTTATATGTAGGTAATAATTGGTAATTATATGTAGGTGATTATTTTGTTTTTTAGCAGAGGCAGACTAGAAACCAAGTAAACAGTAAGCTGGTTACAAAACATGATAGGGCTCAATACAGCGTATAAGGCGAGGTTCCAATGTGCACTGTATTGGCCATTATGGGTCAGAAATCTTCGCTTACTTTTGCTCACATCTCAATAAAGTTACAAAGCAAAAAAAAACAAACCAAAGATTTTAACCCCAAACATCCCCCGGAGGAACCTTGTGCAAGTCTCCTATGAAACTGACTCCCATCGGATGGTGCGGTCCTCACCAGCACCACTAGACATGCTTGCGCCAATGGCATTTGCGCTGTGGGAGGAGCACGTTTTGCACTTTCAGATGCAACGTCTCGTTGTGCAGCGAGAGAAGCTGAGTAAGCGCCTTTGTATTAAAATGTTGTCTGAGATTCCATCTAAAGTAGCTGTCATTCCCTTTACACCACCCTGGGGCTGAATCCTGATAAAGATGGCCCCTGTACACCCTCCTGTCACATTTCCTTCTCACATCCCAAATGTGTCGCCTAGTAGTGACTTCCCGCTTGTTCCCCCCTCCTTCCCCCGACTCCCATTTCCCAAAGGTTTATTAACGATCCCCCCCCCTCCTCACTTGTTCTGTTCAATGTTACAGGCTGTCGGAGAGTGAGAATAACACTGACCATTCGCAAGCACGGAAAAACCACTTTTACCAGCTTCCTATTCCCAGGGGCAGAGTTCACTTCCTGCAGAATCCCGCAGAGCTGTCCCAGTGCCGAGACACCGTCCTCAAGGTAATGGCAGATTGTCCTTATGATGTCCACGTTAACAGATGTCATAACAGGCACTCCTGTGCTGTCCTCATTGCCTGGAGAGACCTCCTCAACTATATCAGTGCTTTGGTATTAAAACCTGTTCTGGGAAAATTGGCTTTTTTTTTTAATGTATTGTTTTCAGCTTTTGTGATATTTTATGCCTACTGTTCTATCCTTCTTCCTGGGCGACTTCCTTCACCTCTCCCGGGTGAGCGCTCTCTAGCCCGTGTAGCTCTGACATAGAAGTGAAGATAGGTCAGTACGCGGTACAGAGACACCACTCGGCTACAGAGTAAAAAAAATATTATTTTGCAAATTCATTGATTACGTTTAAATGACAGTGAGGCCAATTCTTCAACTTAACTGCATTTTATAAACAGTGGTACAGCCTTGTTGCAGTGTTATATAAACCAGCAAATTTATATACTTGGGTAACTATAGGATATCTTTAGGGAATTTCACATAAACCTTCCATCGCAGACGGAGGCTGGTTGCACCAACATCGGTAGAACTACAAGTTGCAGCATTCCTTGAAAGCTAATCAGGCACAGGGGAGACCATCACATTTCCCTACATTTGTTCATAGCCTGTACAAAGGGGAAGGGTTATGTCATATGAAGAATTCAGCAGATGTTGGAGGCTGGTTATGCCTTAAAATGCTCCTTTAATGCTTCTTGCTGCGAACGGAGCAGTTTATTTATAGATCAAATTCTGTTATTTGATCTGTGATGCAAACTTTCACTGAAATATGGCAATATGTCATGTGCAATCTCTGAATTCTCTAAGTAAACAGATACAGTACATTACACTATATGACCTTCCCCAACACAGCCCGGCAGAGTGTAGTGACAGCCACAGGCTAGGTACAAGTGTTGTGTAACCGTTGTCTAAGAGTGCGCAGTGTAGCGGGTACAATCGCTGCTGCACAGACAGGAAATGTCGGGATCCTCAACCAAGACAGCCTGGCGGGCATTGTCCTCCATGAAGCTGTGGGGTAGCAATGTTGCACAACAAGGGAAGAAGCGATAGAGGTGTATTTTTGGTCCGAATAAAAACAATCTGGGGGGGGGGGGGGCAGTGTGTTCCCTGTTACTTTATAAGGTCCTGTATTTCACCCATGCAAGGTTCTTGCTGAACGGAGGTGAAATGATGTAATCTGTTTTCTTCCAGGATGGACAAGTGGTGGGGGTGGACATGGAGTGGAGACCCTCATTTGGAGGTTTGGGGAAGCCCAATGTGTCTCTGATTCAGGTTGCAGTGAAGGAGGAAGTGTTCCTGTTGGATGTTCTGCGCTGGAACTTGCCCCAGAACGGTGAACGAGAGGACAGAGATAACACCGAGCTCGTCGCATTCATCAAGGACCTATTTTCCTCCAGCGGGGCTACAAAGCTGGGTGAGTGGCTTCTACCGACCAATTCACCGCTATGTACAAGTTACCTTAGAAAAAGAAAGAATGTTCCTAATAACAGTCACAAATTTATATGTAACACTTTCGATCTTTTCACAAACCGATGGTTTCCACATTGACTGTTATATCGACTGTACTTGGAAGTGCGGCCATCCCCTACACACAGTGGAGGGAGCCATTTTGTGGGCGGGGCCAGCATGAGCGTAGCATATCTAGGTCACTGATTCCCAGCGAGTTGATAGGCCGCCTCCAGTGTGCGTGTTGGGCAGCGGGTATTATTTCTAAGGATAGAGGGGGGGAAAGGAGCTGAAATCTACTATTAACAGAGCAGAACTACACAACGGGCAGCAGCTGATCACATATTAAGGATATTACCACATAAATGGAGATAATGTACCTTTCACTGTACTAATTAACGGTCAGAGGGGTCATTCAATTTTCATTTATTTAGCACACTTAGAAAAGACACTTTAAAGCATACTTGCCATCTCTCCCGGAATGTCCAGGAGACTCCCGGATTCTGGGTGGGTCTCCAGGACTCCCGGGAATGTATGGCAGTCTCCCGCATCTGCCCTATTCCTAGTGAAGTGGGCAGAATTAGGTCCAAAGTGCTGCGATTACGTCACGGGGGCAGGGCCAAAATTACGTGATTTTCGGATCCCCGTGCGCCCACCTTCCCGGCAGCTCCCGGACGTCAACTAGAAGAAGTTGGCAAGTATGCTTTAAAGCATTTGCTCCCCGGACTAACGTAGGATTGACGCACCCAGAAATGCCCACTTGTGTATATGTTAAGTCTGGAGCATCTCGATATGTGTTCAGCTCACAGACAGCAGTGTTTCCTTAGACGTATTTACGCCTAAGGATAGCGGAGAGCTGAGGCATAACAGGTTCAGTAGTAAGTGCTAAAGTCGCATTACACTACTTTGTACACAATATAATAATGTAATGTGTGTCATACACACAAGAGAGAACAGTGACTTGACTATTTGACAAATAATTAAATATAAATCTCGTCCACAGCTGTTATTTACCTCTTTAGAGATCAAACGTCAGTTCAGTAATGTGATAGACGGCTGCATTTGATAGAACAGTCTCAGCTCTGATATGTTTAAGTTATCAGCTAGGTGTGGTCATCGAGCAATCAGCCAATCAGCAGCGGCTAGAAAGTGCCGCTGGTAGACGTTATCGTCATTGCGTATCGATGCACCGTTCCATCAGCACCCAGAGAGATACACGTCCTAAAAGGCGTCTAATTATTATGTCACAATTATGTGAAGGCATCTTTACCGTGCTCTGCCTACGGTCTAGACCTTCCCCGTTCTGTCTCTCTGGTCATAGGGGGCACAAATTGACATCTAGATATGGACTTATGTGTACACATTTTGTGTGCGCATGCGCGGTACGGAAATGCGTATCTTGCGCCAGAGATATCGTCCTACGTACAGTTTGGAATGAGCCTCTTTATGTTCTTCAGCTGTGACCAGGTGATTTCTAATAAATGTAATAGAATTAGATTGAACGGCGAAATTATTTTTTTGTCATTACTAAAATACACATTTTTCTTTTTATTGTATGTATTGTAAAGCTAGGATGCTCCTCTTCAGATCACAATACTAAATATAGTTGTTCTAAATAATGCAAAATTCACCGATCAGACATAGTTTTAGTAATTTTTTAAAAAATAAGTGCCTGGCAAACGTTGGGGTCGTATTCTCGGTAACGCTCATGTCTTTCTGCAGGTTACGGCATGCTTGGGGACCTGCAGAGCTTGGATTCCACCGACGCTGCGTTCCGAGGACTTGAGTTGCGCAATGTTATCGACCTCTGCGAGGTGCATAAGCAGGTAACAAACTTTGGATTTGCTTTCAAAATCCTGACCTTTTGACTTCTCCTTCAGAGCAAGAACAAGCTGGCACGTGATGGGGTATTCTCAAACAATAGTGGGCTACTTAATGTATTTCGGGGGCAACATATGTGGCCCTTGTTTTGTTGCCACACATTGCTCTGAACTGATTTGTGTTAAAGTTCTCATAATAATCTGACCTCTGAAAAGCTTTGGATGGACACAGCTCAGGGTAACTCACCATGGGTGGATATTAAACTCCCCAGCCAAGTGTGTACCCTAAACCACCTTGTCTTATGTCTGGTAATTCAGTGTATGCATATATTTGTGTTCAGATACAGCGTAATCGCTCACGGCCGCGGGGGTCCGGCGGGCCGGTGGAGGTCCTGGAAGATAGGCCGGGGGTAGAGGGCTTTCGGCAGCCACAGAAGGGACTGAGCCTGCTGGTGAAGGATGTGTTGGGCAAACCGCTAGACAAGACGGAGCAGCTCTCAAACTGGGACAAGCGGCCCCTTAGGGAAGATCAGATTGTCTACGCAGGTATTTCATTCATTAGTTAACATGTACTTAACAAATTTCTTTTATTTTCATGCTCGAACTGGGCAGATCTGATTGTTTGTAGCAATTTGGACCAGTGACGTTGTAGGCAGCCTCTATTCTTTAGCTGCACCAACGCTATGTATGCGCCAATTTAAATAAGACTTAAGATTCGTCCAATCAAAATCTGATTGGATTAGATGGAACTGAATGTATGACTTGCGTGTGTTCTCTGTGTTTGATCAGATAGTATGGAAACCCATACATTACCAATGTGTACTGATCTACGTTTGTGGCAAACACGGCACAAATCTGCTTGTTCGGCAATCAGGCCACATTAGGGGATATGTTTGTGCTTCATATACATTAATCTCAATATTATTATTATTATTATTATTATCATCATTATCCTTTATTTATATGGCGCCACAAGGTATCCGTAGCACCATACACAATACAAACAGTAGACTATACAGGGCGATACAATACAGATCAATGAACGAAAAAATACCAAAAGTTCAGAAACTCGAGGCGAGGCTGTTGTAGTGAAGATGGAGCAGAAGAACAGGTATAGAGACGCTAGGGAAGAGGGCCCTGCTTGTAAGAGCTTACGTCCTAAGGGAGGGTAAACGGACATCAGGCGCAGAGGGGAGTCAGAGGAGGAGACATAGCGCGTGAGGAATGAAGAGGGCCAGGCAGAGAGAGGAACAGGTGAGTTTTAAGTGCCCGTTTGAAGGAGCACACATTAGGGGACAGACGAATGGAGCGAGGGAGGTCGTTCCAGTGAGGGGGGGCAGCACAGTATGTGTACACGTACACATAAATATTTGGCCCATACGTTTAATAAAGGCCCAATTATATTCCCTAATGAAATCATTTTGTTTAAATAATTGTATTATCGTTAAGTAAAACATATGGGCTTAAGCAATGAAGAGACAGGCTGCACTCTCAGTGATGTCACTGGTTCCTAGTGAAGGGATAGGTTGTATTCTCAGTGATGTCACTAGTTCCTAGTGAAGGGATAGGCTGTAGTCTCAGTGATGTCACTGGTTCCTAGTGAAGGGATAGGCTGTAGTCTCAGTGATGTCACTGGTTCCTAGTGAAGGGATAGGCTGTAGTCTCAGTGATGTCACTGGTACCTAGTGAAGGGATAGGCTGCATTCTCAGTGATGTTACTGGATTCTAGGCAATAGATAGGCTGCATTCTCAGTGATGTCACTGGCTCCTAGTGACTGGATAGGCTGCATTCTCAGTGATGTCACTGGCTCCTAGTGAATGGATAGGCTGCATTCTGAGTGATGTCACTGGTTCCTAAGGAATGGATAGGCTGCATTCTCAGTGATGTCACTGGTTCCTAGGGAATGGATAGGCTGCACTCTCAGTGATGTCACTGGTTCCTAGTGAATGGATAGGCTGCATTCTCAGTGATGTCACTGGTTCCTAAGGAATGTATAGGCTGCATTCTCAGTGATGTCACTGGTTCCTAGGGAATGGATAGGCTGCACTCTCAGTGATGTCACTGGTTCTGGTCTACTTTTACTTGACTACTAGCAGCCATTTTTGCTGGAGAAAAATGAACATCTGCCATAGAAATCAATGCAGCTGGGCTCCTCCTGGCTTGCTAAAATTTGTTACTTGTATCCATCCGTCAGTTACTTTTATTGAAAGCATCTCTCAGACATGGGAGTACTCTCATTTTCTTCAGCAAAAAAACCCCAACGCTTTACATTAAGAAAAAAAAAATCCTGTGCAGTCCTGTGCTAGTTTCCTTACACTTTCTTTTTTTTCAGCCGCTGATGCCTATTGCTTACTGGATGTGTTGGAGACGCTGCGCAACACCCCAGAGAAGTTTGGACTCAAACCAAATTTCCATGAGCTTCCCAAGGGCAAAGCGGCCTCCAGACCAAACATAAAAAAATCTCCACGACCAAAGGAGGCAGCGCTGCCTAAGCAGGTACGGGCGCGTTTGTTGCGTTTCTTTTCCTAATTATTCAAAGTGTCCCTTCTCATCTGTTAGATATCTATGGTAACATTATTATCATCATCATCATCATCAAGAGATTGACAGTTGAGTGAACTAAAAGCATTCTCAGTTTCTTATTAAATTACTACCTGTAGTGTATTTTGGAGATTGCCCCTCTAAGGGACTATTGTAGAGCGCAGCGAACACTGCGCTGTTACTTGTTCCGCCATCCTCAATGGTTTATGCATTTCCTTCATGTCTAAAGACCTAGTTGAACATGTGTAATAAAATTCCTTGTATGTATCCTCCTAGAAGTTAAAAGCTCCGCCAGCCAAAGCGTCTGACCCTTCCCCGACCGCCCCCTTGTCCCCCCGGGAGTTCAGCGTCATCTGCGACAACATGCTGCAGGGGCTGGGACGTTACCTGCGCTGTCTGGGCGTGGATGTCGTAATGCTGGACAATGACGATGACCACAGGAAAGCCGCCGAGGTAATCCCAGACCGTGGTGGTGTCGGACCTGAGGCAGGGTCACTGTTGGGCGTAGCTGGGATTTCTGTCACCACACTTATGTTTAATTTGCACTATTTCCATAGTTATAACATGGTGTAGAACTAACGCTTGGCAGCATTTACAGATTGTAACTAAAATGTGTTCTCTCTCTCTGTTCCACAGATTGCCAGACGAGACGGGAGAGTCATTCTAACCTGTGGTCTGCCCTACCAGACGGTGAGCAGAACTTTGTTTTCAGAGAAATCCATTGTTCAGCGAAACTAATATTTACTTGTAAGACTTGGTATTAGTGTTACGATTTTGGTCAGACAGTCTTACTTTGGGCACAAGGAGATTGATTGTTCTGTGTGGTAGATTATCATTATAACCTAGCAGCCACCCCCCTCCTCACTTCATGTCTCTGCCCCTGTCACATGCTGCCATCTCCTCACTAACACATCACTCATCTCCTGATATACTCTGTACTGCTGGGGGACCCTGCTCCTTCCACTATATAACTCTCAGTCTGCGTCTTCCTGCTGCCTCTATTCCCCTCCTCACATCATGTCACTGCCCCTGTCACATGCAGCCCCGTCCTCACTAACACATCACTCATCTCCTGATATACTCTGTACTGCTGGGGGACCCTGCTCCTTTCACTATATAACTCTGTCTGTGGCTTCCTGCTGCCTCCATTCCCCTCCTCACATCATGTCACTGCCCCTGTCACATGCAGCCCTGTCCTCACTAACATATTACTCATCTCCTGATATACTCTGTGCTGCTGGGGACCCTGCTCCTTCCACTATATAACTCTCAGTCTGTGGCTTCCTGCTGCCTCCATTCCCCTCCTCACATCATGTTACTGCCCCTGTCACATGTAGCCCTGTCCTCACTAACACATCACTCATCTCCTGATATACTCTGTGCTGCTGGGGGACCCTGCTCCTTCCACTATATAACTTTCAGTCTGTGAGTTCCTGCTGCCTCCATTCCCCTCCTCACATCATGTCACTGCCCCTGTCACATGCAGCCCTGTCCTCACTAACACATCACTCATCTCCTGATATACTCTGTACTGCTGGGGATCCTGCTCCTTCCACTATATAACTCTCAGTATGTGGCTTCTTGTTGCCTCCATTCCCCTCCTCACATCATGTCACTGCCCCTGTCACATGCAGCCCTGTCCTCACTAACACATCACTCATCTCCTGATATACTCTGTGCTGCTGGGGGACCCTGCTCCTTCCACTATATAACTCTCAGTCTGTGGCTTCCTGCTGCCTCCATTCCCCTCCTCACATCATGTCACTGCCCCTGTCACATGCAGCCCTGTCCTCACTAACACATCACTCATCTCCTGATATACTCTGTGCTGCTGGGGGACCCTGCTACTTCCACTATATAACTCTCAGTCTTATGAATTTAATTGCAAAATAAACCTTGAATGTTCCATTTTGGGTGGAATTAGCCCAAGGAAAATAAATATATTCCTGAATTTCATGTTGGCTCCTATATACAATATTACATGTGGAAATGTTTCACATGTAAATATTAATGAGTAATTCATATTACTCCTTTGGATCTCACAGCTCCGTTCACAAATCGGGGAAGGAAAATGTTTTTCGGTCAACTGTTCAGAGAAAGCCCGGGAACAGGCGATCAGGGTCCTGAAGCATTTCAACGTCAGCGTCACCCTGGCTGATGTATTCAGTCGCTGCCAGGTAAACGCATGCTGGTCCGCTGGTGGTGGTGGTGGTGGGGGGGGGGGGGGAGGGGGTGTCGGTGGGGAAGGGGGGGGAGGGGGTGTCGGTGGGGCTATTTGCTTAGTGAAGGAACTAGTGTTTGTGATATGGTCTAGAAAGCTGTTCTGTGGATGATCTGCTATGTCAACAGGACTCCAATCTTTATTCTGTCGTATAGTGATCCTGCTCGGCAGTGGTACAGTACATTTTGGTTTTTTTAACCCCTTCAGCGCTCTTTCAAGCGATATTGACCCTGAGAAGTTTTTGTCTGGTGACAATAACCCCTTACCCTACAGAAATTATTAAGATCTCTCCCCTTCCTAGCTTCAATAAACTCAAGGGTAACCCTCATTTGAAAGCGTGGAGGGGTGTTCTAATTCTCCGGCTCTTCAAAAATATGGGGACCCCTGATTTGAAAGAGGATAGTCCCCTTTTTTTCAAATCATGTGCCCCCTTAGTAGTTATAGCACAATCACACTCAACAATACAGAAAGTGTTTAGAAGTTCAGAGATGGGGGGATTATAATGATTCCCCCCCCCCACCCCCCCATTCTGGCTTTAATAAACTACGTAATACCCTTAGTTTGCAAATAGGTATACCTCAATGGACAAAACCGTGCAAACAAGAAAAAAATACATTATCATTTTTTAAGAACACATTTTATAATGAAAACCTACGTGTAGAATCCTGCTTTTCAGAAAAGAGGCTCAAAGTCAAAGCAAGACCCAGAGAGTTTCATGATTTGTTTAAAAAAAAAATACACATTTGCTTTTTTGTTCACTTTCTTGCAATTTCTATTTAAAAAAAAAAAATGTGTCTATTTTATTTACAATTTCTATACTGTATGTATAAGCAAACTAATAGCATTTTCTGAAAATTCAAAACCTTCTGAATAAAAAAAACAAGGTATAATGTGTGTGGGTACTTCATAAATAAGTTACTGAGAGTGATGTTGAAATGTTAGCGCCCCAAAAGTTCTAAAATAGACTCGGGGCAAGGGGGACGGGGGCCTCCGTGCAGAAGGGTTAAAAAAAAAAAATGGAGCCTTCTAAAAAGACGACTTTTTAGAAGGCTCCAATAATAAAGAAGTATATACAGTATGTGTGTCTGTAAATAACACATGAACCTGTGTGTGTGTCAAAATTAACCCTAATCTGTGTCTGTGTGTTAGGGAATTTAGACTGTAAACTTCAATGGTGCAGGGACTGATGTGAGTGAGTTCTCTGTACAGCGCTCCGGAATCAGTGGCGCTATATAAATAAATGGTGATGATGATGAAAGATGTATTGCAAGATTGCAGAATTTTCTCCGACACATCCTGAAACCTGCAGTCTTAGCGTTCAGAGTGCCGGGCGCTGCTGTTTTCAGTTGCCCTTCACCGTCTATGTGCTGTTCTCACGCGGCAGGAGAAGGGTTAACCGTTGTGTGATATGGATCACAGAGCAGTCAGACTGCACAGTTAACAATAACACATTGTGTTTGTCTACGGATTAAACGTGTGACTCGCACAGCTTGTATTATGCTCCTGACGACTGTTTTATGCCGTAGCGCACCAGATCGATATTTCATAGTTCTCCTGAATACAGAATATCTTTTCAAAAGGTTCTGACGTATACTGAAGCCTCTTTTGCATATTAAAATAATCAAGAGGAGCCTAGATGATCAAGTATTGTTAGTAACTTTGCCAATAGCTCTATATTACGCTTGCTGTGGTATTAGAGTTCGGGATTTGATAGTTTGACCCACAAATTCTGCAGCGTTGAGTAAACTCGAATCTTGCAACAATCCTACGGAGAATTCTAAGTTTTATGTGTTTGGCCCTTTTAATGGAATCTTCCCTCACACACAGCTACATAGTAAACAGCTATTGAAAGTGACATTATATAGCCAACATTATTTAGATTTACATGCATGCAGTGTGGGTATCTTTTAAGGCATGCTTGCTGATACCTGTCATAACACATTAACTTGCTTAAGTGCTCGATGAGTTGATGAGAAAAAGATATCGATGTTTAGGATATGCAGAAAAAAATGGATGAGGCTTTCATTTATACGTTTATAAGGATAGGTCTCTCTTTCTTGGATTAAATGTATTATTTTATCTTATTACTGAGATTATGGGTAATGTATGGCCCTTTTGAAGGTTTGAGGGCCTTCTGAAGTGTATCAGGTTGCCCGTCACTGTTTTAAACCAGCCCTGATGCATCTTGCAAGTAAAAAGCACGGTGGCTCAGTGGTTAGCACTTCTGCCTCACAGCGCTGGGGTCATGAGTTCAATTCCTGACCATGGTCTTATCTGTGTGGAGTTTGTATGTTCTCCCAGTGTTTGTGTGGGTTTGCTCCAGGTGCTTCGGGTGCTCCGGTTTTCTCCCACACGCCAAAAACATACTAGTAGGTTAATTGGCTGCTATCAAAATTGACCCTCTGTCTGTCTGTGTGTGTGTCTATGTGTATGTTAGGGAATTTATACTGTAAGCTCCAATGGGGCAGGGACTGATGTGAATGAGTTCTCTGTACAGCGCTACGGAATCAGTGGCGCTACATAAATAAATGATGATGATGATGACATCTCTCAGCTGTAGACATTGAACAATGACCCATAATAGACCTTGGCGGTGAGGGTCAATCTCTGTCGTTTTGGATTTTTGCAGTCCCTCCAAGTGTTAACGGTGAACCTCTTTCAGGGGAGCTGCGCGCTGTGTAACACATTCACTCGGCGGGCTGACACGAAATGTATTTACTAGAACAAGTTTTTCTGGTTTGTAAACCAAACTGTATTGTTCGCTCCACTAGAAAGCCAAGATGAAAGCGAGAGGTTCTTGCAGGAAAGGATCACAGCCATTGTCTGATTATTATTTATTTAAACTCTTTATTTTTACAAGGCTTAATCTATTTTGATGGTTATCTTGCATTCAGGTATGAGGGACAAATAACACCCGCATGCAGGGGGCGCAAAGTGGAATTTGCAAAAGGCGTAGACTGAATCCAGCGCACCAACAGGGCCCCATCTTTAACAATGCAGAATAAGTCCTTTATATGGGAGTTAGAGGAAGACAATCTCTCCACCTGACACCTAGAATCCTTTATTGAGTTATTCGAGGATGTAAAGAGTATCACAGAGAGGTGCAGTAAATGGATCACAAGGTTCTACAGCAGATTGAGGAATTAGTGGTCTCGGAATGTTGGGTAACAGTAGATATTGTGCATTTATGAGTATTAGAGCAGTCAGGTGGCCGTCCAGCTATATGGTCTCCTTCTCGTTTACATAATCATTGCCATTCGGAAAGGGCTAATGGCAAACGAGAGGGGAAAGTTGGATATAAAGATTTCTGGAAGGGATAACTGACACAGCTGTTATGTAGTTTGTATATGATGTAAAGACAGAAAAAATTTGAATTCATGGTGAAAGGTGCATTGTAATGATAATAAGGGGACTGACTGAGTGATGTAAGGAATGGAGGAGCGGGTAAGTGGAGGAAGGGTGGGATTGGAGGAAAGGAGGTGACAGGTCATTGGAGGCCAGAGAGAGGTGTAGGCTGTGTGTTTGGGGGAGTGTAGGGAGATCTAGGATGTAGGAATTTGGTAGGATTATGAGGGATGCACAGTGCATTAATAGGCTTGGAGGAGGAGAGGTAAGGCATTTTGGATCAGTGCACTTAGGAGGTGAAAAAAGACATTTGTAGACAGGCAGCATGGTGGCTTAGTGGTTAGCACTTCTGCCTCACAGCACTGGGGTCATGAGTTTGTTTGCCTGGGTTTTTCCTCCGGGTGCTCTGGTTTCCTCCCACACTCCAATGACATACTAGTAGGTCAATTGGCTCTATTCTGTCTGTGTATGTTAGGGAATTTAGACTGTAAGCTCCAATGGGGCAGGGACTGATGTTAATGAGTTCTCTGTACAGCGCTGCGGAATTAGTGGCGATATATAAATAAATGATCATGACCAGTTTTTTTTTGGGATATTAAGAACGACAGTTAGAGTGTGAGCACTGCTCTCCTGCCAGAATTTGGGATCAAAAAGTCTCCAATATCTACGAAACAGGCTGAGCTGAGGGCTCTGCGGTCACAATGAAGGAAGAAGTGAAACAGGCAGTGGACACGTAAGATAATGGGGGATGGAAAATGTGGGGTGGGGGGGGGGGGCACACAAGAGACAAAGGGGCAGATAAGAAGGGACATATTTCAGAGAAATGCAGACATCAAGGTAGGTGGGATGTGTGCAGCAGGGGGTATTTAAACGTGCCACTGCCCAACAACTTGTCTACGTGTTCCCTAGTATCAGATATTGCTGTCCAGGTGTTTGCAAAGAAATTCCAACATATTTGTATCCCTCTCTATGTAGACTAAGGTGGAGATTCAGTTAGACTCGAGGTGTCTCCGTAAAATCCAAAAGACACATTGCAACGGAGAATTGACAGCAAGTCACCCCATAGAAGTATCTCCGGAAAATGATAGTGGGGCCTGCGGGATAATGGTTGATAAAATGAAGGAAGGGCAGCCTAGAAGGTTACTTGTATCTTGGCAGTGATTGATGGAATGAGATGGGTATGCAGTGGCTGTCAATCTATGGTTACTGCACATTTGTTGTTTGGTTAGTAAATAATCCCAAATTACTCTTACTCTGCATTCATGTATGTCGCCTCTGAATTCAGTGCTCAACCCCTGCCCTGCATGAATGTTAAATCGGTCCCGTCTGACCCTGTCGGCTCATTTCTGCAGCCCGGACTCCTTCCCACAAGCTGTCCCCCCTCGTCCCTGCCAAGATCTCTGTTTCTTCAGAAATGCAACAGAGCGTTAAGTTCCAGTAAAGCAGCCAGACTTGGGGGTCTTTAAACTCTGTCCTATATTCCACCCCTTCTCTAGAGAATGAGCCGTGTACATCTTCCCCTGGAGTCTTACCTAGAAATGTAATGTATCGGAAGTGTGAACAGGTACAAGCTATCATAGCATGTAAAGCCACTACTTCACTGTAATATAGAGCAATGGTCGGGTAATACTGAGCTGAGTAATGCACCTGAAATAACTGGAGTGTTTATATTTAACTAAATGCGGGGTTCGATGGAAAGCCGCTGTCTGGATGGAGTTGTATCGAGTGAACAGAGCCCAAAAGAGCTGGTGTTAACAATATAATCAGCTCTGCCTGATGATGCTGTATCTGCATGGCTGAAACACACAGAAGGAAGAATAATAAGCATTGTACTTTAGGGAGAATTTCGGGAAGGAGCATACAAACCAATACATGTACGTCATTGGAGGTAGAAAACCCCCTTTAAATTCCTCAGCAGTAACCAATGGGAATGTTTGAAATATATTTTGATGTGGAGTGCCAGTGCAGAGGAGGCACGGTGCCACGAAACGCATAATTTTGGACCCGTCCCCTTCCCCTGGCGCAGTGCCATGATTGCGTCATTTCTCTGTGGGGGTGGGGCCAAAATTACGCAAATTGTGTCATTGAGGCCCTGCACTTCACTCGGAGGTGAGCAGGATGCGGGAGAATGGCTTGTTCCCTTGGGAGACCGACTTACCTGTAATTCGGGAGATTCCTGTACAGGGAGAGTGGCCAAGTATTACCTCTAGTGACATGGAAAGTCTACAATGTCTTGAGTTGTAATTTCTTCATCACACTAAATGAAAGAGACAATTGGCAGACTGGATGGAACAATGGGTTTGGTTCCGTTTCAGTGTAACCACTAATTACGCCCCTGAAACCAGCTCCTATTAGTGTAAAACCCATTCACTTATCATCTTAATAATTCACTATAAAAGCTGGACCCGTCTGTATATTGATATAGTGGCCATCGACACGCCACTAATCCATGTCCTGTGTTTATTTGGAGATGTCAGTTTAAGGGTTCCATAGCCTACAGCTATCTAGTGACACATTTCTGGCTGTGATTTAGTGCGCATTGGTCTGTCTCCTGTTTCTGTCGTCTTACAGTCTCTTCCCTGCTTCCTGTCCGCTGTAGACGTCTCGCAGCAGCAAGCAATACCTAGAGCCTATTTGTTTTAGAGTTTATAGACCCATTTCTGGAGATCCACTAAAGAGCGAATGAATCCCCTCTCTGCTGTTAATATATCAAAACTTGTGTAATGCTGAGCTGAATAATATTCCTGGAATAACTCAAGTGTTCAAACTTAACTAAGTTCATCATACCATCGTTCACTCCTCGGCAGCAGGTCGCCATGTTCCAGCAGAGTGGGAATGACAGGATTGCAGGCTTGCTTTATAGACAAGAAATCTGTGGACTGGTGGATTTATACATAGGGGCAGGTGCAGGGATGTTGCAGCAGCTTAACTGTCTGGAATTTCAGCCTTTTGACCAGCAGCAGACAGCGTTCTAAAGCTGTGGAAGTTGGCTGTAAGTGAGGATAATACTCTCTTATGTTTTAACAGAACCGCAGTGGAATAGTCAGAATTACACTGAACTATGTTTTGGTTTTTTTTAACCTTAATGCTTGAAAATGTCAATTTTCAGTCCCTGCCCCATTGGAGCTTACAGTCTAAATCCCCTAACATACACTGACCGAGAGAGACTAAGGTCAATTTAATAGCAGCCAATTAACCTACTAGTATGTTTTTGGAGTGTGGAAGGAAACCAGAGCACCCGGAGGAATCCCACGCAAACATGGGGAGAACATACAAACTCCACACAGATAAGGCCATGGTCGGGAATTGAACTCATGACCCCAGTGCTGTGAGGCAGAAGTGCTAACCACTGAGCCACCGTGCTGCCCAGACAGCTTTGCCACTTTCTTACCCCATCTAAGGTCACCCAGTTTCCCACTTGTTCAGGTGTTGAAAACACCCGGTCTGTTTTATCGGCCGTCCCGTCCTGATCTACGTCCCTGTACTAATTCATGGTGAGAGGATGCTGAACAAAAGCTGCACAGTCCTTTCGCCCCTCCATCAAATCATTTGGTCTCCCTGTCCCAAAGGAGGGGTTGAGAGGGGAGGGGGGGGGGGGGGGCTTATTCACTTTGCTGTTAAAGAGACCAGTACATTTCTTTTGAAGGCTTAATTACCTTTGAATTAGTTAATGAATAAACCTTCTCCCTCCCGGGCAAACCTTTTTTTTTTTTTCTCTTGAACTCCCAGAGGCCTAGAAATGTTATTTAACAGAACACTACCCTGTGCCCCCATCCACACCGATCTGTTTCAGCAAAATCTCAATTCAAAGGCATTTTAGTGCATCGCTGTGCTACTTAATCCTGATGGCTGGAGGGCAGGAGTATTGTGTATGCCTGACTGTCCCAGGTGTGTCCTTCATGTCATCTACACTGCAATATCGTCTCTATCCGTTCACACCACAGCGTAGAGTGTATATACATGTATACAGATAGGAGAGATCTCCCCCCAAAGGGGCACTGGGGGGGGTAAGGGTCCGTCCTGCTCTTCGCACATTCCAGAGTGTATAAGGAGGCAGTGACAGCTCTGTGAATGGTGGGCCTCCACCCCTGGACTGGCTTTGTTTTATAGGGCTTTGAACATATTAGCCCTGAATACTGGTTATAAATTCCTGGGCTATTCACACTCCAGCCACCATCTCCTCCCCTCTTTTGGGCTCTGTCCAGTTCCAGTTCCTCAATCCATCTTACCCACCTTGGTCAGTTTTACAGCCCCTCCCCTCATTTCCATCCGCCAGCAGCCCCTATCTGACCACCCCTTCCGTTTGTGTAGGGAATTTAGTGCCCCCCCTCAGCCGGCAGTGTTAGGGACCACTTATGTGTCCCATTGTTCCGCCGGGGTCATCCAGCGACATGACCACCGAGTGTAGTGCAGTAAGTATAGACGCCTTCGCCAGGGTCTTCTCTATTGACGGACACTCCTGATGAGAATGGCCCTCCTGACCCTTGACACCATTAAAGGAATGTAAAATGCAATTTGTTATATACAACAGATACTGAGAACATTCACACACGGATATAGTTAAAACTTCCCATACATTGACAGGACTTTGCCGTTTTATTGACATTTGCTCTGTTATCAGGAATGTTCTGCTGGGTATCTGTGGCTAGAGTGTCCGTCAGTGGGATTACTGGCAGGAAGTCTGCTCCATGTAGGAATATCCTTCCCCCCCCAAACCACAGCCTTGAGGAAGATTTATCAAACCTTCTAAAAGGGAAAAGTGGAGGTGTTGCCTATAGCAACCAATTGGATTCTAGCTATCATGTTCTAGAATGTACTAGATTAATGGTAACTAGAATCTGAATTGGAATCTGAATTTAGAATATTGCAGAGATCTACCCCCTCTTCGGAACCTTTTACATAAATACTGATATGTTATTAGCAGCTCTTTATTTGAAACAAACTTATGGGCTTGGTGGCCCTTTAAAATTAAGAGAATTGTATACTGAATAAAAACAACTGTAACTTTGGCATAGTACATACAGTATACAGGGTCGTTAGTACACGTAATATTATCCAATAACGTAGGGTATTAAAGACATATTGCATTAAATTTGTTCATATCTCCAAGTGGATTGGTGCCCAGTGGTCTGTAGTACAGATATAGAACAGATACATTACATACCATTCATTATATTACATGGTGAAATACATAATGCTGTGGGAAGAGACAAGTCATTTTTTAACTGTGCCAATGCAGAAGGAAACACCCCTCAACCCCCATGGCAGCAGATAATTCGCCAATTTAGCCTCGGAGGGAGAAGATATTTCTTTCCTGACCCCATAAATGGAATTCAAATGAATTCCTTGGATTAATCACTGCAGTGGTGGTGTTACTATCTATAACAGCCTATATCTCATTTCATGTAAGACATCCAATCCATTTCTACATCTATATAGTGAATGTGACATCACAACTTCCCGTGGCCTGGAATTCCGCCAGGCGACTACTGACACAGGGGCCTATCCTGCCCTTCGACACAAGCCTGGATGACGGGACCAGTCTCCGCACACGTAGTGGTCAAAATGGGCAATATGCAGGGAATTTGTCCCAGCTGATAAACAGTCCAATTAATTCTAGCAT